>NW_022060308.1:0-240600 GCF_007364275.1 Archocentrus centrarchus
ATGAAATCAGGAGATGGGTGACCCTGTGCCATATGAAATAATCAACAACTACTTCTCTATTGGAGTTGTGAGTTTCTCATCAATGCATAACACAAGTGTAAGTGTTTTGTTTTCAGTTTAGTGGGTTGGATAATCATTGTATTGTGTTGTGATTGCAGGATGCCTCCATTGCCCACCGGTTTCACACAATGAGGGAGAAACATCCGCAGAAATTCAACAGCAGGTTTGCATATTTGTTTGAATATGTGTTTGAAACAAAGCAAAGAGTGTATCCCACTTATAGTAATACAACAGTTTTTGGAAATCAGTACCTTCAACAGATACACAGTTTAACAACACAGTAGAGCTAAAAGACAGTGGATTTTCTGTTCTCAGCTTCGCTTTAATGTTTCCTGTTTGCATTCGCTGCTTTTTTTTTTTTTTTAAACTAAAACACGAATGCTTGAGGTGACAGCAGATGTCTGTGGCAGCAAGTGTTGCAGTTTGACTCCTACTCTTTCTAAAGCGCTGTGCGTGCTTAAAGGAGAAACTGTTCTGTGAAAGTGAGGTATCACTTAAAGTTTTTTTTTTTTTTGTTTGTTGGTTTTTTAACGGCAGAATGAAGAACAAGCTGTGGTATTTTGAATTTGCCACTTCAGAAACCATCTCTGCTTCCTGCAAGAAACTGCGCGAAAACTTAACAATTGAGGTGAGAGCGGAGCACATGAGCTTGCAGTTTGTCTTTGAAAAAAGTAGCTTCAAATACAAAATTGCAGTCAGAGGCAGCACAGTTTTTCCACTCTAACGTTGTGGGTGTGCTGTACCGTCTCCAGTGTTGTGGGACTCCCCTGGATCTCAGTGGCCTGTCTCTTGAGGGGGTTGCGATCCTAAACATTCCCAGCATGCATGGTGGCTCCAACCTATGGGGTGAGACCAAAAAAGTGGACACTAAGGGACTGGCGAGCCAGGAAGAGCCGGCAGGATCATCAATCCAGAAATCCTGAAAATAACTTCCCAAGGTATTTGGTGACATTAAGATTTCTGATCTAGCAGCAGTGGTCCTGAGAGCCCAACACAGTGAGACTAAATTAATTCATGAAAATATAATTTAGCAGCAAGTATGTAGCTTACCTAAACCAAACCAAATGCAGAAACACATTTAGGCTGACACCCTTCTGTGGGTGTGTTTGTTATGCTGTGTATGTACCACATTGTCAAAACTATTACTTAAAAATATTGCAAAGTAAAAAGAGCTAAACGTAATATAAATACTGGGCTTAAACTCACTTAAAACCAGTGGAGGTAAACTTCAAATACAGTGTCATGATTTTTTTAATATTTTTCTTATTTGTCACACTTAAATGTTTTTTATATTTGACAAAGAAAACCCAAGTAAATATGAAATGCACGTTTTAAAAGGATCATTTCATTTATTTGTCAAGAACAGCGTGTTGGACTCAGACATATTAAAAGGCAGCGCAATTATTTACAAAGTCTTCATTATGTACACAAGTCAGATTCAAGGACCAGAAAGTGGCAACACGTAAGTGAAGCTGGTGTATGGAAAACCTCAGACACAGAGAAATACACAGGTCAGCATGAAGGGAAACTCAAAATAATAATAATACACAACAGGTGAGCAATTTACCACAAGGAGTAGCAGACACTCTGGCAAAGATTGGCAGCTTGAGCTAGTCCTGTCCTGCTATTGGAGGTGACTGAGTTCCCGCTCTGCCTGACTGCAGAGCGGGAACCCAGGCTCCACCCAGAAGGGAGGAGATAAACAGCCAAGCCCATGCCCTGGAGCAGGAGGAAGGAAACCTCCAAAATGAGTAACAAACACAGCGAGGTCATGACATTATTAAGTGGAAAAAAGCTACCCAAACCTACCTGGCTCTTTGTGAAAAAAAGTAATTGCCCCCCTTGTTGAATCATGGATTAACCACAGTTTTTGAAAGCTGAATTCAGTTTCACCAGCAACACCCAGGCCTGCTTATTGCCAGACCTGTTGAATCAGAAGCTGTCTGACAAAGTGAAGCAGGCTAAAAGATCTCAAAAAATAAACATCATGCCACGATCTAAAGAAACTCAGCAACAGATGACAAAACAAAGCCTCTGATATCTATCAGTCTGGAAAGGGTTGCAGAGCCATTTCTAAGGCTTTGAGACTCAAGTGAATGACAGTGAGAGCTGTTATCCTCAAATGGAAAAAACTTGAAACAGTGGGGAACCTTCCCAGAAGTGCCCAGCCTACAAAATGACTCCACGAACGCATCAACTACTCACCCAAAAGGTCACAAAAGAGCCTAGAACAACATCTAAAGAACTGCAGGCCTCACTCGCCTCATTTAAGGTCAGAGTTCATGATTCAAGCGGGTTATGGAGCAGGACAGTGATCCAAATCACACCAGCACGTCCACCTCTAAATGCCTAATAAATAAAATAAATAAATAAATGTTTTGGAGTGGCTTAGTCAAAGTCTGGACTTAAATTAGATTGAGATGGTCTGGCATGAGTTCAAACAGGCTGTGGCTGAATTAAAACCATTCTGAAGAGTGGGCCAAAATTCCTGCGCTTTGATGAGAAAGACTCATTAGTAGTTATTGCAAATGCTTGATTGCAGTTTTTGCTGCCAAGGGTGGCGCAACCAGTTATTAGGTTTAGGGGGCAATTACTTTTTCACACAGGGGCAGGTCAGTTTGGATAGCTTTTTTTTCCTTAATAAATGAAATCATCATTTAAAAACTACATTTTGCATTTAGTCAGGTTATCTTTTTGTCTTTATTAGTTGATGATCTAAAACATGTAATTGTTCTGCAAAAAACTAAGAAATCAGGAAGGAAGCAAATACTTTTTCACAGCACTTTATGTAACTTATGTATAAATAGGCAATTGTTCATGTAACTGTCAATATATGCAGGGTAAAGAGTTTAATCTGTACAAATTAATATTTAAAAAATATATATTATTATTAATATGCAAGACTACATATACAACATATTGCAGATATATACGTGAAAAGAGATAAGAAAAAAACAACCACTTTGAACAAGTAGGGAGTGATCTTCTAATCATAAATTAATTACAGATTTGTAAAAATAAATTTAGGCCTACAGTATTAAAATATCGACTAATATTTCTCAATATTGCTTGATTTATAATTGAGAAATGCTGTTGTCTTCTCCATTTTGTTAAATGCCCATTGTGATTTCCATCCATGTATTCAACACCGGGCTCTCCTGTAATAACCAATTCCTACTAGCACCAGCAGTATGTTCATTAAGTAGTCTTTTCATCCATTCTGGAGGTATATGCTCAAAATATATAAAATTACTCTCACATTTATAGCAGACATGGGGGTTGGTACAATAAATTCCTTCCATTTCTAATCTACACAAATTATAATGAATATCCAGTGAAACTGGCACCCGTGATGAAGCTTGATTTAGCTTTGAATGTAGTCACTGATTTTTCCAGCCACTTGAGGGCAGCAGAAAGCTGTGACCACGATGCTAAGGTCATCTGTAGCATTCCTTGCCTTCTGTTAGACCTCTACTCAGTTGAAAATAATCTCTATTTATCTTATTTATTTGGTGCAGCCCCTCCTCTCCCTTTGAAGGTGAGTGTCCGTTTAAGGCAGCTTTCTTGTGATTGGCTGCCCCTCGTAAACAGACAGTTTAGACTTTCCTTTGACAATTGTAACAGTTTTTATATATGTGAAAATAGGAAAAAAAAAAGAATGAAACATAATTTTGACTTCACTGTTGAATCTACACGACCTACGCAAGTGTGTGTTGCTGTTGCCAGCATTCCAGCGTAGTTACATTTCTTGGGAGGTCTGCGTCAGGTTGTGGTTACCTACAGCATAGATTTAAGGCAGAAGCATAAATCCACTGTAATAGGTTCTTTCTATGTTTTTTAGCAAACAGTTGCCTATTTATATATTCAGCAGACAATGACTCATCATTTGGAGTCGTGATTCAAACCAAATGATAAATGTCAGTCCAGTAACTCTGCTTTTACGTCTGATTTTGAAACTATGAGAGAAATATCTAAAGCTAGCTGCACTCTTTGGTCTAGTTTCACCTTTTATTTGCCTGAGCAGATTGTGTACAGTCAGTTTTTCATTGTTTTTAATTTTATTTATTTATTTATTTTTTTAACAGAAAACACTGAAAACTAAACATTTATCATGTTCATTCTAAAATATTAACACTTCAGTTTATGGTTTTAGTGCACACATAAATGTATCTGGTGTTGTTTATACATAATGTACTCAGTTTATTCACAGTGTAACATTTGTTTTTTTTTTTTTTACTTTTTATTCTGAAGCCACACCAAAGGACACGCCAAAATTTCAAGGCACCTGTATTCATATTTATAAAAAATGTTTCTGTGTCATCTTCCATGTTTTCAGTTCTTTTTTTTTGATTGTACCGTAATGCTCTTCCACCATCTTATCCGAGGACTTCATGCAATACAACAAACAGTTTTGGTGCTTCTGGTTCAGGTCCAGCACTCATTTGAAGTGGGCCTAATTTTTCTCCGAAGGCATGTTTAGTTTCCAAACACCTCTTTAAGTGCTTGAATGGCACCATGTCAGCATTAGCCAACTTCTCCCAAAAGATGACACATACAAGCTGAAAGCTGTTGACATCTCCGGTTCAGCTGAAATCTTGCAGAAGAAACCAGAGTTGCAAAACTGTCTGGTCACTTTTAACCCCTCTCTTTGTTTAGATTGTCCACACTGGTGGTTAGTTGTGGTTTGCTCCTCTGATCAGTTTCCCCCCTAATTCTCCACAGAGAAAGTGCATGTAAACTGCAGTTGTATGCAGTTGCACGATTGTAATGATTGCATACACACCAATGTGCCTCGAACCACTGCGGTTACTGGTGTCCACTCTGATGCAGATTAAATATGTTAACTGGCATCTGGATTTGATCCAGATCCATCGTTGTCTTCTTCTCTGGGTTTGATATGTCTGTGCTTTCTTGTCAGACCTCAGTGATCGGCGATTAGAGGTGGTCGGCCTTGAAGGAGCCATGGAGATGGGACAGATTTACACTGGCCTCAAGAGTGCGGTGCGGCTCGCGAAAACCTCTCAGATCACCATCAGGTGAGGGGTGGACGGCGGGGGGGGCACACAGACATGTGCAGACATGACAAGGCTGGGCTTTCAGCCTCAACAGTGGCCTGTAGTTAACTATGGGATCATTGTTAGCTTATTTACATAAGAATATACATTTAAATGTTTAATGGCACATGACTGTCCTGATGCATTCTGTTTATCCCTCTCTTTACATAGGACAAAGAAAGCATTACCAATGCAGATAGATGGAGAGCCATGGATGCAGCCTCCCTGCACGGTAAACACTGCACACACACACAGAAACAGGGGCTGCTTTAATATTAAAGCTGATTTTCCTGTTAGAAATAACATTCATAACTTGTTTGATTTAATATGTTTTTTTTTTTAATTTTATATTTTCTTTTCAGATTCACATCACACACAAGAATCAAGCTATGATGTTATGGCTCCTCCATCCAAACCATCTGGTTTTTTCAAATGAAACAGACTGACTACATGCATGTGCTTGCTGTATATAGACTCTTTTTCTTTGTAATATAAAATCAGTTTGAATGTGTATGCTGTAGAAAAACTGCATTGTAATAGTCAAAGTTAGAATAAGTATTTCAGAGGTTCTGCATCACTGTAAGACATAAACTAAGCATGGCATGATACAAATACAAACGTGTGAAATGTTTGCATTGTGGCAAAATGACCAAATTGTCTCAGTGTTTTTATCAATACTCAACACTCTCGATGTGTCAGTGCTAAGTGGAAGTGCTGCTTTGTAGGAACTTACAGTATGCTGGATATGATGCAAAAAATAAGTAGATTATTCAGCTCAATGTGCCTTTACTATCTGTTCTCTTTATTATGGCTTAGGTAGAAGAACTTACAGGCATGCACTTTGAGCATAGACCATTTAGTATTGATGTTTTGTTGTTTTAAAGAAAGTCAGAAGTATGTTCGAGTGTATTTGGAACCAAGAGTGAAGTAAAGAAAAGACTACATTTCAGAGTGTGTTTAAAGATACTTGAAAGTATTTTGGGAAACAGTAAAGGGGCTGCATGTTGAGCCACTGCCTGCTGTTCCTGTGAGTGTGTGTTATGTGTGTGTGTGTGTGAGTGTGTGTGTCTGGGCATAAAACTGAGATATGTTGACTTTATCTTGTAATTAGTAATTTGTGTTGAGTTCGATTTGAACCTATTGGTTAAGATCAGTTTAAACGTTTTTTTTTATTTTTATTTAAATGCTTTATAAATCATATCTATTCATTATATCAGGAGGATGTTAATGTAATAAGTAACTGTGTAACAATTTGAATAAATCAGCTGGACTTCAGTTTTTGTTTCAACTTCAATTTGCAGTATTCCTTGCCCTTGATGGTTGTTATATACCACAAGGGGGCATCACTGACTTTTTAGTCCTGGGCTGTGCTCTAACTCAAAAGAACTGTTCAGCCTGTGCAAGGCTTTACTTTTTTATTTTACAGCCTAAGCTGTTTGGTGTGTCACATCTTTAATCTTTTCAGGATTTCCTCCTGCAGGATTTTGATGAGTAGCAAAAATGCTTATGGTTGGTTTGAGCATCAAATGCTGCATCCCCAGCAGTGTCAGGACTACCAGCATGATGATGTGCCTGTGGAAACTCTGTCAAGGTCAAGGTTTACACAACTGCATTGCAAAAATAATGCAACAGAAAATTTTCTAGGACCCCAGACTTCTTTGGAAACGTAGCCTACTATATAAAATTCTGCAAAGCACATTTGGTTCTTTGCAGATTCGCCCTCTTTTGAAATGACCACAATCTATGAATGAGCAACTACTTGTTATTAAATAAAATAAGCAAAAGCATTTTAAACTTTAAAACCCTTATAAATTCATTAGCCAACATATCACCAGTAGCCCTCGATTCATAATACATACTGGTAATGATCTTAAATCAAAACCTTCCTCCATCACCTCATCAGAGGATTTAAATCCATCCAGCAAATGGTCTTGCTGCCTCTGGTTCTGATCCCAGCACTCATTGAAGCAGGCTTAATCTCTTTGGCAAAAAAAGTCATTGAGATTTCAAAAAAGAAGAGGAAGCTGAAGTGTTATTTTAATTCTGTGTACCACTTAGTATTAGAAGCTTGCAGTTTTCTGCAGATTATAAATATCAACAATGAATGAAAAAAATCCTTCAAAAGTACTGTTTTGTCCATCCAATTGCCCCTAAATGAAAATAGTATTCTGCAGCAAAAGGAATAAGAAGAAACTCACTATGTGGAAATTTTTTAAATTTCTTTTCGCCTCTGCGTCCTATTTGTTTCTATGGCAAACACTTCGATCTGAAACAGGAACAATCCGAGGTGCACTTGAAGGCACCGCAGAGTCCGCAGGTCGGCGTCGCTATTGGCACTCATTTGTGTTCCTCACAACAAAGTCCCCGCCTCCAAACTATTCAAAGGAAACAAGAGAAATTGTATTGGCTCCACACGGCCGAAGCTCAAAACTCGGTCAAGCATCGTCCTCGGCAGGTTTCAGTCTCTGTGGTAGGACAACAGAAAGTTTTTTTTTTTTCTTTTTTAAAAAAAACAAAACTTTTTTTCAATTTGCATTTTCAATAACAATGACGTTCAGGAGGCTGAAGAAGGTGAACTCCAGCTCACCGGGAGACGGACAAACATCTCAAGACGAGATTTATTTCCCTTCTTCCAAGTCGGACAGCTGCAGGACTATGGACTTACCGGACAAACCCTCCTTGGAGGTTACAACTACAAGACCCTGGCTTACTCTGGGGGGACGCTGCCCAGAAACTAACAAAAAGGTACTGTTACTTTTCTGTCTGAAGTTTATTAACTGAGGTGTACCTGCAAAAGTTTATTCTTGGTAGGTAAACTCATTAAGTTTTATGTTAAAACTACTTAAGCACTTTTTTTTTTTATAAACTTGAAAGGCAGCATAAAATATTTAAATTTACTCAGTAACTTCTGGATGTTTCTTATGAACTGTGGGTTCTCATATGAATATCTAGCAAGTATATAAGCCCATTAAATGGTTATCAGGTTATTGTGTCCAGTGAGTGCTGGTCGGCGCCACACAGGGCATCTTACAGAAGCCCATCCAGGGGCAAGTGTGGACCTCCCAGACTGAATCTGCTGTATGTTGTGTGAAGCAGACCTCGCCCAGGTTCTTCATATCTATTTAATTTATTTAATCTAGAGGAAAGTGATCTCCAAGATTAAACACACTTTTCAGAAGCGCATGACGCAAATAAAAGATTTTTTAGTTGAGAACAAGTATGTTATTAAGAAAGCAAACTTGCATTTGATGATTCATGCAAAGTAAAATTGTCCCAGTAGTCATTTGAACAGCAAGTTGCATCAGAACTATAGGATGCGCTGCAGAGTCCACCAGGGGAAGTGCTTATCTGTTTAAAACGTACAACAGTCAGTCGCAGCCTGTCCCCTCGGGCTGTTTTTCCTCCTTCCTGCTGAGCCGTTTTGCAGTTAGGGACAAGCCGTTGACGTGGGGGGTGGGTTGTCTGATTGTAATAGGATGATCAGTGTTATTCACCTCACCTGCCATGGTTTTAATGTTGTGGATGATTGTAATCAGATGGGCTACAAATTGGCCTCAGTGTTCTGCTGCCATCGTGACCTGGTCCCTCATTTCAGGGAAAAATGATTTGAGCCTTAGACCTGCATGTTTGTCTGGATTTCAGGAACGGTTTCTGACAGCCCGCATCCTCCAGTCTATGTTGCATAATGCTTAATGTTTACACTGTAAATATGTTTGGCTACTGTGCCAGTCACATGTTTGTTTTTACCCCTCATGAAGCTGATTTATATTGAATTCTGAAGCTTAATTTCTTCTCGAGTTTTCTGCTAAAAGAGGACATCTGAGTTGGAGAACTCCTTTCAGACAGGACATGTGACAGTGTCCTGTAGTGAGTCGAGGCAACGTCAAACCCACACACAGAAGCGAGAGCAAGGGGTTACAACACAGCATTGTGTACACTCAGGGACGGAGATCCTGCTTGAGCCACCCCTGTTGGTCTCTCTGGGTACTTGGGAATAAATGCACTCATTGAGACCGGACTGGGTCAATTCTGGAAGTGTTGGGACATAAAGAAAGCAACATTTTACTACCCAGAGAGACTGTAGCACAAAGCAGCCTTTCATTGGAGCAGCAGCATTTAAAAATGATTGAGCTGGAACAGAGGTGGATTGATCAAGTGATTTAGTGGAGGCTTTTGGACAGATAGCTGCCTTATTTACACAGCCAGGTGGGGCAAGGAACCTGACTGGTTGGGCTTTCTCTCAATGCTGTTATTGTGTTCCAGTGAGTCCCTCTGTGTATTATTTGTTTCTTTTAATAGACTGTAGTTGGTGTAAACATCTTTACAATTTTTAGATTGGTTGACAGTTTGCGTGCCTGAAGGCAGCCAATTGGCTTCTGGGTATAGGTGCAGCTTAGGTGTTGATGTCATGGCGAATGAGAGTAAATGGAGAGGAGCCAGTCTTGCATTTTTGGTTTCGTCAACAACATCGCTATGCTGGTTCAGTTGCTTAAGCATACCAGCAAGGTAACTTGATGGACTGGCCGATGGTGTGCTCAGTAGATGTGCCTAGGAAATGCTTCGGGGGAAATGCTTGGGGGAAACCCTCGTGAGTAAAATGAAGCTACGCAGGTGTATGACATGCTTCATGCATTGTTTCGTTTTCTTCTTGCAGTGGTGGCGGCTTACAAAAGTGGAAACCCCTAACGCAGACGCCAGAACCACAAAGGTACAACATCCCTCATCTTTCTCTGACATTTCTGTTTGAACTTTTTTCTCTCTTAATTTGCCTTCTCATGAATTATTTCACAGCACCACCTTCCTTGGAAAAATGATACAGAGCCAGCAGACTCAAATCAGAACCAAGGGCCTTATTTTAAACGGAGAGATCTGTGATTTAAAGCCATTGTTGAAACTCAATCCAGCAGACAGAGACAGACTGTTACTGTACATCTGTCTGTGACGTCTGCGTGCTGCTCGACACAGAGGAAGTCCTGTGCAGCCAGCAGAGATGTATTGTTGTTCAGTTTAGTTAAGGATGCAGAGAAACACAGACATTAACCTCTTGCTGACTTCCACTCCTCCGTGGTCTTTAATTTGTATTTGATGATACAAAAACGGCTGTTTCTTATGGATGTTTCATAATTAATATCATTAACCTAAATTCAAACAGGCTGTAAACCCCCAAAACTATAAGGCATATTCTTTTTCTTTGCCTTTACTAGAGTGGATTCCCATCATCCAGAGCTCAAAATGATGCTCATTTATGTGAAAGACATTTTTGATTTGCTGTATTGAAAACAGTGAAAACTTCTTTTTAGCTGGATCCCAGTGCTCAAGGTGACAAACTATAAAAGTGCTAATTTTTCCAAACAGCAGTATAAAACCCATTCATCCGCCCACTGTCCAAACTAATTATCCAGTTCAAGGTTGTGGGTTCCTGAAGCCGATCCCGACTTTCATTGGGTATACCCCTGGATAAGTTGCCAGTCCATCACAGGGCTATGAGAGAAGCTCTGCCAGCTGCAGCAAACCCAGATAGTCTGTTCAGTTAAAAGTGACAAAAATCTTTCTTTTCTCATTTATTTTAGGAAGGTGGTGGTCCTGGAGAAGAAAGAAGAGGAGGCATTTGGTTTTGAGATTCAGGTAAGATTGACCACGGTACTGGGGTAGGGTTGGGGGAGACTTCTGAACTTCTCAAGTACCATTTAACAGGATTTCTATGATAAGCCACAATTTCTGTCAGCACATAACAAAACTTAAGTGGCAGAAGCCTGTACACTCCTGTTCTGCATCTCTTAATCTGAGTGTTTCAGCGAGAGGTGAAGGGTCACGCATCATTCAAGTAAACTCGTTGATGTTAATCCCATGACTGGGGAGATGCTTTTATTATTATTATTTTTTTCCTCCCAGCATCTGTATTTTGAGCACAGTGGTTTACTCACATGCCTTCTATGTAATACCTGCCCCACTCTGACCCGCTCAGCAGACATTGTTACACATTTGACCTCGGTTTGTCCCTGATCTCTCTCTCTCTCGTTCATGTGCCCTTGAAGCCGTCTACCGCACAATATCAGCTCTGTTATTCAGACCTCATTCCTGGGATAGTTTGCTAAATTATTAAAGAGTGCGAGTATTCCTCCACATTGTAATGATTTGGCATTCATTTCAAGTTTCTCAGGGTGAAGTACTTCTTTGAGGAAAAGATTGTTCTATTTACGGGTTTGCTGCGCATTCCCACCCTTCCTGACCAGAAGGAAGTGAGATCATGAGGACAAGTTTGATGGTACGCAGAAAAAGAAAGAGACAGAGATGAATTTAGAGTCTTGTTTTTCCCTCGCTCTCTGCTCTGTTAGTACGGTGAGCCGAGGATCCAGCATGTAAATGTAATGTTTGGAGTTCATATTTGCATGGTTGTATGAGAAGGAAATCAACAGCGAGCGCAGGCTCAACCCTCTCAGCCCGAATTCAGGAGCGGATAGAAAACTTTATAACTAGCATGTTATTTTTATGAGACGCATCGTTTTGTTTCCTTGGTTGACCTTGGGTTTTCTTCAAGGTAAAAGCTCTTTCAGCAGCAGCAATGCTGACTAACAGTTGTGCGACAAGGGGAAGTCTATCTCTGTCCTGCAGTGGTCTGACCTTTCTGTAGAGAAGCTGTCATGACTGAAACGAGGAAGAGCATGCAAATATGTATGGAAGTTAGAAAACAGTTGCCAGAACAACAAAATATTGCCTTTGGGTTTAAGTAATACTCACGTCATGTGGTTAAGTTAAATTGGCAAATACGACCAAATATCCTGCAGTCAAACTGTAAGTACTTGTGTACTTGTTATAGAGGAAATTACTTACCCTTGGGTAGTTTACAGCAATTATTTTTTAAATTTATTTTTCTTTGTAACTATTTTTCCTGATCTTGTCGCTTTTCAATGTAATGATAACTATTCTGTTTTTAATATCATCATAAACTGAATATCTAATGGTTATGGGCTGCTGTTCATTCCAAAGGCTTTAAAAAGCTACTTGTCGCAGTTAATGATTAACTGATCGGTTAGCTGGAAGCTGGTCATGGGATTATACAACAAGGACAGTGTTTTCACAGCTATAATTATCTTTTTCTATTTTGCATATTATCTTTATTTACAACCATAACTTTCAAATTATTACAAAACTTCCTTTTGACATTTAGTGGAGTAGAAAACCAAAATCCTGAAGTATAGAGGCTGATGTGTGAACTGTGAGTAGGAGTAAAATGACTTTAGTGTTGGACATCAACCGAGTGTGTTTGATCACACAAGAGGAAATAAAACCTCATTTGCTTCTTTTGCGTCACACCGCCGCGTGTTCAGTGATAGTCTTCTTTCCTGCATTGTGTGTGTCATGACTTCCTCTGCATGCCATTCAGTGGTTTTTCATTGTTGCTGCATTATTTCAAATAAGTTCTTAGAAATCAAGAGTAGGGAAGCATTTTGTGTGTGTGTTTGTGAGGGAATTCCTTTTTGTTCAGTGTGAGTATTCTGTCTCCTTCAGACTTACGGCCTTCACCATCAGGACCAAAACTCTGTAGAGATGTGTACATTTGTGTGTAAGGTCCACAACGACAGCCCGGCCCAGCAAGCAGGACTTAAAGTTGGTGAGTAAATTTCCTCCTTTCTGTATGTTTTCCTCTTTTTATTTGAGCGCATTTAAGCCTAAAATAACCTGGAACAATGTAGAAATGGACCTAAGGGGGAAGTGAGCGTAACATGAGGCTACGGTTCAGGTCACTGTTGGCCAGCTGACACTTGTGTAACATGCGTCAACAAAAGCATTTGTTAATATTTGCCCGTTGTTTAGGGAAGTACAGACATGACTGTGTGACAGCTCATTCTTTCCAGCCAACAAACAAGTTGGTGAGCGGCTATTTGAGCCAGCAGATATCAGCGAGCGCTTCTCAGCAATGTCCCAAATAAGGCAAAAGCAAGTGAGCTTTAAAGGAAGTGATATTTTCAATTGATAAACATGTCTGGCTCCTTCAAAATTAGAAGCAGTTCATTAATAAACCAGGAAGTGCATATACATACATACATGCATACGTACATACGTACGTACGTACGTACGTACGTGTGTGTGTGTGTGTATGTATGTATACGTGTGTGTGTGTGTGTGTGTGTATGTATGTATACGTGTGTGTGTGTATGTATGTATACGTGTGTGTGTGTATGTATGTATACGTGTGTGTGTGTATGTATGTATACGTGTGTGTGTGTGTGTGTGTGTGTGTGTGTGTGTGTGTGTGTGTGTATGTATACGTGTGTGTATGTATACGTGTGTGTGTTTGTGTGTGTATGTATACGTGTGTGTGTGTGTGTGTATGTATACGTGTGTGTGTGTGTGTGTGTGTATGTATACGTGTGTGTGTGTGTGTGTGTGTGTGTGTATGTATACGTGTGTGTGTGTGTGTGTGTGTACGTGTGTGTGTGTGTGTGTATATATATATAAATAAATACAAAAAATACTTTTTTCACGAGAGGATTAGGGAAGGACAAAACTTTTAAAGTGAATTGTGCACGTCTGTGAAATTTGCCACAAACTGGTCACTCCCAGAGTCATGTTTCCATTATGTCCAAAAAAAAAAAAAAAAAAAAAAAAAAGGAAGGGGATTATCTGCTGCTGCCTGTTTTCTTCAACCTGCTGTCACTACAGTTTCACTTCCTAAATTCCTCGCGTGCTCACTCTATTGTCCCCCTTGTCTTGCAGTGAACACAATGACTTCATCAGTTTTTTTTTTTTTTGTTTGTTTTTTTTTTTAAGCTAAGTAGACTTAAAAACCTCACAAAGGCTGCTGTCACATATGAGTATCCACGCCACATCTTTTCTCACTCTGATGATACTGAAGTGGAACTGTGTGACTTTATGTATGTAATGTGTACACTTTTAAACGCTTTAATGCCCATAAACGTTCTTCTGCAGTTTTGTGATGAGCCATATGCCACGACTGTGCAAACCAGTCCTCCCACATTTGTCTTGCACATGTGTTGAGGTTTCATTTAGAATCAAGCGTGCCTCATCTGGCAGCATCCTGCAGTATTTGAAGTGTTGTTGGTTAACATACATGTTTATATATTTGTGTGTGTGTGCGTGCAGGGGATACAATTGCAAGTGTGAACGAGACCACCGTGGAGGGGTTTCGACACAAGGAGATCGTTCAGCTCATCAGGGCCAGCGGCAACACAATCAGGTACACAGACTTGGAAAACCCAACAACAGCGGCTTCAAACACTCGGAGCAACAACAGAACTTCTCCTTGTGTTTCTCGGAATTTCATTTATTAATAAAGTTTGTACCGGTGGTTAAACAGTTGATAGATCTGACAGGATATTCGCTTCATGGTTCACCTCTCTAACTTTAAAAAAAAAAATAAAAAATTAAAATGTGACTCTGATTCACGTGGGAACAGAAACCAAATAAGCTTGAAAGCTAATAAAGCTCAGCACAGAGGGGCGAATCAAGTAAGATGAGAATAATTTCTCAGTGAATTTCAAAATATGACATTTTGGTTTTGAGATTAATGTCAGAGAGGTGGGAGATCCTGGTTTCTGCTACAGTTTAGGGAACGTTTAAGTAACATGTTTCATTTGGCCTAAAATAACTTAATGCTGATGGTAAACATTTGCATGTGCGTTGGTAATGTGACAGTTTGCTTTTACTGTCAGTTGCATAAATGTGAGTTAACTAGGATAAAAAAACAACCTGAAGATGTTACTTGTTCAGTCCAGGAAGTTAATTTAAAAATCCTTCCATTATTGAACGCTCTTGATTCAGTTAGAATAATTTTGTCTGCCTCAGCTCTAGTATCTGGCACGTCGCTGTTCAGATTACTTATCAGTTGGTGTGCTGCGTGGGTGTTTAATTTGAACCACACACTCGTCCTCATCCCCCCCTTCTCTTCTTGTAAAAGATTAAAAAAGAAAATTAGCCTGGCTCGTCTGGAAGCTGCTCCGAGCTGATGCAGAAAAAGTGAGGTGAACCGCATTAGAGCGCCAGAGTATGCACACATTTTATAGACTGACATCATCAAATTATGCTTACAACTCAAGTTGGTATAAACTGTGAAAACGAGCTCTGTAAGTTGTTCTTACTCATGTTATTTAAAAGGATTTGCGGCACTTAAGTGGAAACTGTATGTGTTTCTTATGCTCCCTCTTGCTCGTAAACCAAACCCATTTCTTTCCACCAACTTATGAAAGGAGTCTTTCATATGGTCATTTTTTTTTAATCACCTTTTTCTGCCCTTGTAGTTTTTTTTAATATGTACTTCCTGCTATGCTTATTAACTCTACTGCATTCTGCTTTTTCATTTTTAAGGCTGGAGACGGTTTACAGTGACTCAATTCGAAAAGCTGAACTGGAAGCCCGGCTGCAGTATCTAAAGGTGAGTTTTTCACTGTTTGTCAGTGGTGAGTCAACCCGGATGAGTGTCCAGCAGCCTCACACACACACGCGCGCTTAAACATCTACATGCTGGATATAGACACCACACCTCCCTCCACACCTGCCCCCCCTCCCCCCTCCAGCAGTCCCACCACCTGTTGCGTTAGCAGTTTGTGCAGCAGGCCCACTGGTGGCTGTGCACATTCTTGACTCAAGCTGCCTGTAAAGTGGCCTTAAGTGAGCAAGCTTTTGCCCCAAGATTACAGCAGCTGTCCTTTTCTAATCCTCAGCAACACAGCTGCCTGGTGAGACAATAATCCAACATTTTAAAGCACAGCAACCTGCTGCTGAAGTGCTGCGTTTGACACATTAGTAATGAATGCATGAGAAGTAAAAGTTGATGTCTAAATAAATGTGACATAGTTATTGACTCATTTATGGTAAGATTTTAAAAAAAGGTGAGCTGACTTCTAGTAAGTTTTAGTCTGTGGCTCTTATTTGTGTCATGGTGTTTGAGAATATTTCTCTTTGTGCAAATAATTTGGCTTTTTTTTGAGTTCTGTACACCTGCAGCGTGGGCACAGATGATTAGGCTTTATTGCTTCGAAAGGCTGCATGTGAGGGTGCTGGATTTGTTTGCTGCATGTTATGATAGCTTGTGTTGTCTTTCTTTAGCAAACCCTCCATGAGAAATGGGATGAATATCGTTCACTGATGGTGCAGGAGCAGCGGCTTGTTCATGGTAGGTGATTTTTATTTGTCTTAGATATGGAGTTTTCAAAATGTGACAAGATTATACTGGCTAAAAGCATTTTTTAAAAATATATATATAAAGACAAAATGACAGTCTTGACATAGCTCAGTTATTTAGCAAGAGCAGTGCAAGACTGTATACGTTAACTGAGGCTGAAAATCTCCACACCTTGTATAAATTGATTGCCTGGATCTCAGAGTTTTTGAAAGCTTCCTGAGAACATTAAAATTGTCTCACATATTTCTTATTTCTATTTGACATGTATTTATATGATATTTATTAAGATGTGATTTGAAATGTCCAGTTTTTCCAATCTTAAAATGGTAAAACTCCTCGCTCCTGATAGATTCCTGTCCTCACATGTTCTCTTTCCTGCAGGTATAGTAATGAGTGACGCCACCGTGTACGAGTCCCTGGAGTCGGCCGGTGTGTACGGCAGCCTCGGTGCTCCAAGCCCTGCGCTTCAGAGAGCCCTCCACTGCACCGGCAGCACCAGCAGCAGCGCCAGTTTCTCAGCACGGCCACCGAAGACGACCCTCTCTACCAAACCTGCATATACCAAGCAGATGGCAGCGTGGACTCTGGCGACGCGGAAAAAAAGAGAGAACAGCAATCGAAGCAGCAGCGTCTGCGGCCGACCAGCGAGTTCTTTTCAACACCCAAGACGCAGCTGACCCGCAGTGCCAGCACTCGCAGCTACGTGAAGGGATCTTCGTCTTCATTGTCGTCCGGCCCGGGGGAGAAGCAAGGAGGTTTCAACACAGTGCAGAGGAAGCCCAAACAGAAAAGCTTCCGCAGGCGCCTCCTCAAATTCATCCCCGGCTTGAACCGACCGCTGGAGGAGGAGGAGAGCAAACTGTGAGCAGCAAACGGAGCTGTTTACAGAGAACAGAACTAAAGACTTAAAGTAACAGTGACTGCCAAACTAAACTGCCAAAGAAAACAGCAAGCAGCCCCAAAGAGTGAAGAATTTGAGACCAAAGTGTATTGGCTCTGTAGTTGCACCTCTCCCTGTTTAAATGGATAAACCAATTGACATTTGGGCTACATCCAGTAGCTTTCAGTGTTTTCTGGCTGTACATAAGTTTGTTTCTGTTTGTTCTAAGTTATTTATTTATTTTGCATGTTCAGTTTATGTACAGAATGAAGTGTGTTTCAGTCTGTACTGCATGCACAACTTTCATTTTGACAGCTGAATAAAACAATGATAATTGTGCAGCAAAACATTTTGTAAGAAACAAGTTCGATAACGACTTTAGATGACTCAGGCTGATCATGTTTTGTTTTCTTCACCCGAAGTCACGGTTCCCAAAAATAAAAAAACCTGTGGCTGATGATTATATGCGTATTATTTTGTACAGAACTTGCTTGAAAAGCTATTTTCCTCCCCAAGCCACAACTGTTTGTGGGAATTGTAGCTGCCAAGACCCTAAGTGTACACACAATCTGTAATTTACCCCTTTGGAGATGTACCCAGCTCATGTGATGCTTTTAAATATAGTAAGGCTTAATAAGTTTCACAACTCTTAAAACCGTTCAAGAACGTTATCAGCCGAGTTTTGGAGGTTAGCGTGCGGCTTGGGATGCTTCAGGCCTTTTTGTGGTGTGAGATATCCAGAATGGAAGCTGTTGTATCTGCTCTGACACAGTTTATTGTTGTGAGAATAGTGAGGAATGTGCGGAGAAAGGCATGACCCAAAATTCCAAACACAACCGCTTTCTTTCAGCTCCTGCAGACGAATGCTGATTCCTCCTCTTCCACACTCCCATATTCCCATGGCGGGTTCAGTTGTCCAAGGGCTTGCTGGGTGTTGGTGTGTGCGTGCATTTGTTGGGCGGGGGTCCCTTGGAGTCTTTTCATTCCTGGCTCCCAGCTGACCCATGAGGTCATGGTGGTCACTCTTTCCATTGGTGCTGCAGGGTTGATCCCTTTTGTCCTCTGCCACTCGTTCACAGATGTATCAGGAGTGACGATGCTGCTGAGCGATGGTATGTGGCCATGTGTCAGAGCCAGGCCCTCTCCGTGCTCTCCTCTGTAGTGAGGAGAAGCAGCGTAAGGGGGAGCTGAAAAGGACCCTCGTTATAATGCATTGTTATGCATGCCTGCTGGTGCTTAAAATGTGGGTTTAGAATGAATGGGCTGAATGCATAACAAGGGCATAATTAGTCAAGATAATTGTTTTTAGTGCACAATGCGTGGAAGAGCTATTTAACAGAGATGTGGGACCAAACAAGGAGAGTGCAGTCGATGCGCTGCAATTAACACTACAGGAGATTAGGCTGGGCGTGTGGTTACTGTTGCAAATATTTGCATGACACCCACAAGCTAAAAGACTGCTGCTGATTTAAAGACTGTGGTGAGTTTGTTTTAGTCCTTGCACAAATCGATTTGATGGGTTTACTGCAGTTTCTGCTTCTTGTGCTTGCTGAAGTAATTGCTCCCCTAGTTAACTGTCATCTCTACTCTGCAATGGTTTCTGATAATTAGTATGCTGAGAAATGCTGGATTATAGATTTTCTCTCATTACTGTGTTTAAATAGGAGACAAAAGTATCTGGAATAAGTGATGCTAACACCACAACTCTGAATGCAGGCTACAAAAACACTTCATGCAGTCAACAATCAAAGTAAAGACTGCAACAAAAACTACTCACTCATGACTGTAAAACAGCCACCTTTTTAATTTATTTTATTTTTTTTATGAATATAGCTTTAAAGCAAAATGTGTCATTCTTTAGTCATGATTTGGATCAAATAATTATTTGATCCATAAAAACTGAAAATCATAACATCCAACCAAAATTCCTGCTCCAAAACCCAAAAGACTCCTTATATTTAAATGTATGGAATGTGCATTTCAGTGTATGATGCAGTCATCAATTTTTGCACACCTCCAAGTGTGAGCTGGACACAAGACTTTACTTTTGCAAACTTTTCCACATTAAATTCGCACTTCCCTTCATCCTAAATGTGAGATGATGTTCCACTGGCAGCAGACAACCTGCTCATGTATGTGGCATGATGTCACTTGAGGTGAAGTCAGCTGGGTCTGTAGACTACAAGATATGGAAATGACCTCTGGGGTCCACTCCTGTGAGATGCCTGTAGAGACATTATTGAGAATTACCATCCATAGGTTAAATAAGGTAGTTTCATTTGTGTGTGTGTATGTATATACACATCCTAGTAATAATGTGGGGAATGTCTTTATGACCATCTGAGGTTAGGGTCATCATTTCCCTCACTGGTTTCAACAACTGTTTCTCTCATTCCCGTCACACTTGGTGTGAGTTCCCTCCAGAGTGTGAGTGTCAAACAGTTGCCCGGGGGGGGGGTGAGAACCAGCCCAGAATAAAGATCACTATAACCTAAGATAGTGTGACAAATACAGTAAGTCAGCGACTTCAGTTTTCTCTTCTGCTCCTGGTGTGAAAGGTATTTCTTATACTGACAAATTGTTTGAGTCATAGAGTAAAATACTGTGCCAGATATTGCCCCTGTGAAAAAAATGCTTAGTGAAATTCTGCACGGTACCTAGAAACAGAGCTTAGCTGCATATGAAAGACAGATTAGCAGACTTATTCATCAAAACACACACATACATACACTGCGCCAGATGTTCATGTACACTTAAGAGAGTAAAAATGGCCGTAGTAGTTATATAAAAATATTGCATAAGGAAATTGTGTCTAAATAGTAAATAACAATAAATAGTATTCCACCAGGTGTTGAAAATGTGTTATTGATTCATAGTGTGTGTGATTTCAGAGCAGATTTCAGTGTGATGGATCTGGGATAAAAAAAAAACAAACTGTTTCCTAACTGTGTAGTTTGCGCTTTGATGGACCCGTAACGTTTACCTCAGGGCAGACATTCAAACAGCTGATGGGCAGGGTGAGGTGTGTCCTTTAGGATGCAGTGCACTTTCTGCAGGCGGTGTGATGTGTATGTGTCTTCAAGAGCAGGCAGCTGTGTGTTGGTGTTCTTTAGTGCAGTTTTTATGACTCTCTGCTGAGCCTTCTTACCTGATGCACTTTGATCTGTAATGCACATGCATTAGGGAATATTGTTAAAATTGCAGTAATGTATTTTCAAAAGGTATATCAGGCTTTTTTTTTATCATTACTGTAAATGGATGCACTTCTTCACATTAAAAGAAAGGTAGGCTGTCATGCAACAGGTTTAGTGGTCTGGCCCACTTGAGATCAAATTGGGCTAGAAGTGGCCCATTAACTAAAGTGGGTTTGATACCTGTGCCCTCAAGAGACTGCTGCCTACACCATTGTGTGTGTGTGTGGATGGATGTGCATGCATGCAGCCTAAAACCAAGTCTTAATTCTCAAACAGGCCTTCAAAAGGGGTGTGGAAAAAGAAAAAAAATACTGGCCAAAAGGTTCATGCAGTTCAATCTCTCTGATGGTCTCAGACACCAACTGGTTCTCACAAAGGTAGCTGGAAATGTTTTTATTTTCTTTTTTTTATATATCTTTGGTTTTGCTGTGACAAATGACTTAAGTCACTCACTGAAAGCCATAATTTGCTTGTTCTGCACAGCTGCATTTGAACCAGAATAATTACACACACACGTTCATTGAGTGTCCTTTTCTTCAAATAAGTAACTTTATTGTTGCCTGTATGAGAGAGTTTTAACAGACATTTGTAAATTGCTGCCACAAAAACAAACCAGAGTTGCACTCTCACCATACGAGCACTGAAGTAGCTTTGAATAATGTCTCTAATGGTCTCTCATGCACTGCTCATCACTTCAGCAGTAGCAATTAACCATCATAACACACCTGGAATAATATTGTCCAAATACGTAAAGTATCTGTGACCCTGCTGTATCTATTTATATACTTAATTCTAGTTTTGAGCTTGTCTTTGTGAGTCCAGTAGCATTGTATTAGCAGGGTTTAATCAATGAGTGAATCTAAATTTTAAAACTGGAGCTCTGTGTCCTTTTACATGCAACTTCTATTATAGAATTAGACATTTTGCCTCAGCAACCCAATTGAAACTAACTCTAGAGAGAGCTGTCATACAAAATGTGCCTATGAGACCAGTCCTCTTACGTCTGTCAGTTGTGAAAATGAACATTTGAGAAGGGGAAGCGGGAGGGCCTGTAGGACAGAGTTGAAGCTCTGTGGTAAAACAGCTCAGACCAGACAGTTATTTCTCAATCATGGTTTATACTGAGGGCCGTTAATCCCTCAGATTCAAATACTGGATCGGTATGCTGATGGTTAAAAATGAGGAAGCAGTTTGGCTCAACACTTACACAGCTACTTGTGTGCAGAGAAGAGACACCAGACGAAACCACTAACGCTGTTCTCATGCAAGATATCGACCTTTCTCAGGCAGAAACATTATCAAAAAAAAAGGAGGAAGGTTTTTGGCGTCACAAACTGTGGGTGGCAAGTTGTGTCTGTTACAAGGATAGGAGCTTGTGTGGGCCGTCAAGGCAAAGGATGTGGGTAACAAATGTGCCGGAAATCCACCATAAAGATAAGAGAATACAACTCAAGGCAGGGTTTTATAAAAAGAAAAGCCAGCTTTATAGGTATGCATGTGCCTATCTCCATATCCATCTGTCGGTGTGTATTTATGTGTGTGTGTGTGTGTATTTAATGGAAAAAGAGAGAGAAAGATTAACATGCAATCTTGAGAAATGATGTGTGAAATAAAGAAGACTTCCTGGTCAAAATGCAGAGACAGAATTTGTCCTTCTACTTCTAAAATATAAAAAAGAATAAAAATGAGGGCGAAAAGGGGAAGATGACTTAGCTTTATTGCAAACCTGACCAACTGTTACCATCAACAACTGAGCAGCTGAATAAATGCAAAGCGCTGTAATCTCTTCAGAATCTGCATCTCAGATAAAGCTTCTGCATTTGGTTTCCCAGCAGCAGCAGGGAGCTGATACATTCGGTCATTTCTTTTATTGTCTCTTTATGGTTTTAACTGTCCCTTTCCTGCAGCGTTCGTAATTTCCACCCAACAGCTTGTTAATGAATGGCACAGAAACTCTATTTAGGAAGTGGGGAGGTGTTGGTCTATAAAAAAATGTACTGTAGCTGCATGAATTTGAAAGATTTAAAAAATAAAAACAAACATATTTCAGCTCAAAGTAATAAGTTCCTGATGATAAAAGATTAATTAAAAGATGCAAACAGCAGCTTAAGGTATATATTAAAGCCTCCGAGAGCGCTTCCTGTTGATGAACACGTTAAAAAGACAAAAATGGGAAATTAGCAGCCACTGAGATTTTTGTATTTTTATGTTATTGTATCTTGTCTGTGGTTTTCTTGCTAGTTTGAAGTGGGCGAACCACAGCTGGGGAAAAAAAACAAAAAAGGTAATATCGTGTTTCCATACGCCAATCAATCACAAGGCATCTGATGACAGTTGTGTGGTTGTTTGCATGCGTTGCAGCAGCTGGTAATGAAATCTGATCAAACACACACCTACACTGTCCCGAGGAAGCAGATTAGCTGAATATTCAAGTAGAAATTCATGAAAAAGATTTTTCTTTCCCCCTGAAAACTTTGACTTCATCATGTACCCATATATAAAAGAAAAAGAGTGTTATGTGAGCTGCTTATTATACTGTTGATCTTTCAGGGCTGCAGAACAGAACAGCTGAAAAAATCTGAAGGCTTCACACAAAACTGACAACACGAAGCAAAATAAAGACATTTCTGCTAGAAAATTAATTCTGTTTTCTGCATGCGTGCTGCATTGGAAACATATGGTTACATCATGTAACTGTGTGGCTCTAAAGTCTGAGAACCTGTGCCACACAATGTACTTTCTTCACAATGGTTCATCTTTCCACCAGTGACCATAGCGCATTGACGCCCTCAGACATCCTCTTCTTAGAAGCAGGTGAACTTGGGCCAAAAACCTTTAGTCTTGCTTCCCATTTAGAAAACAAATTATAAACTTTGAGAGAGGTTTGAAGGACTTTTACCAGGCAGAGAAGGTGTGATGAAAGATAATGCATAATGGAGCCAGCGTTAAAAGATCCACAAGTGAGATGACATCTGGGCCTCTGCTGCTAAAAATCAGGCAGCTCTTTTATTTCACTTCTTTTGTGAGTCATCTAATGTAGTATTAATATTAAATGAGGTGCTGAACTGGCCCATTAAACTGTTTATATCTTTTTGGGTGAAAGAAAGTGACTGTATGATCTGTTAGATCCCAGTCCCACGTCATATGTTTGACAAAGATATTGTGCATTTTATGGAGAGGATGGATATCAAAGCTTTGGAGGAGATAATGTTTGTTTTATTGCAGCAAAGCCGATAACTGAGGATGAAACTGTTTGCAGAGGTGCCAGACTGTCTAAACGGTTACTACAGCAACACCTCCTATTCATCATCTCTTTATATCACAGCGTTAAATAAACTCACCTCTAACCCACCCTCCCACACTCTACACTATATATTTTTATTTCCTGTTTAAAGGACTAACAGGCGTTAAGTCTGCGTCACTGAGCTTGTCTTTGTTTCGCTTTGCTGCTCATGTGTCAGACAGTCATGACCATTTAGCGTCACTGCTAATCCAGAGACCAACAGCTGCATGTAGCTTATATCAGTAAAAAAAAAAGTGTATATGTATTAACAGGTTATAAAAACATCCTGATGCATCATAGACTTTCTCTTAATACAATACACATGTGACTGTGTTTGGGTTCAACTCTGAATCTCTGGTTTTCTGTCCTGCTTTCAAAGCAACATTAATGAAGCAGATCTGGAATAAATCTTTACATCTGGAAGGCTAAAACGTCTGGATTAGACCTAATAATATGCAGGTTATTTTCTTGATTTGGTATCTTTAGAATGGTGAAACACAGCGTGGATCCAGATGGTGTACAATGAACACTGAATGTTTGGTTTTAAAGTGGTTCCTCTTTTTTTTTTGTATTATATATAATGGTTTTATTGTGTTTGGAAAAAAAAAGCCAGATAAGGAAACACCTGTTAATCCTCCATCACTTCCACTCTAACAAATGAACATAGATAAATGATAAATGCTTCTTTGTTCTGTGGTCAGATTTCCAATCACTGTTCAAATGAACCTTTAAATGCTCAGATCTTTTCCTCAAAATAATGATTTGATTTCCATATAAGAGACAATAAAATTCTGCAATTTGTAAGCCTTTTTTTGGGGGGGGGGGGGGGGGGGGGGGGGGGGGGGGGGGGGGGGGGGGGGGGGGGGGGGGGGGGGGGGGGGGGGGGGGGGGGGGGGGGGGGGGGGGGGGGGGGGGGGGGGGGGGGGGGGTTGTTTTCCTTTTTTTGTACTTTACCTTGAATCCCATGAGAACACTAACTGTATATAAATTTAGACTGTGTATTAAAAAAGGACTTAGTCACTGTGATGTCACCCAGTGACACTCCAGTATTACTGTATTGCTATTCATGCATTATCAGCTAATGCTAGTAAGCTTTGCTAACATGCTGTATCCATACACTGTATGGATAAACTGCGCAGGCACAACTGTAACATGTTAATACAATACCAGAATTCAGTTAATAGAATTAATCAGCAAGCCATAATTGTTAGGTATGTCCATTAAAATGCTCAAAAAGGCACCAACAAGCACGATCATTGTTAACAGGTTTAATTCAGTGATTCAAGTTAGGCAAGGCCTAGCAGACTGCTAGTGATTTAGTTGCATAGACATTATAAAACATGGACTACAGTTTCCAGCTCCGAAAAAAATGATGCCTATGCGGAAGTGCCTTAAAATGTTGTAAAGCATTTTGTCTAAAGGCCACCAGATGGCGATAGCTGTGACTGCAAAAAGACATCCTGTCCTATAGAAGTCGATGGGAAAAGAGCTTTCTGTCTTGATCTCTGTAAACACTTTAATGATGAGTTTATGGGCTCAGTCACTCGCTTTTGGTCATAATGAAAATGAAAACTGAGTCTATTTTGTAAATCTTGGTTGTACTCTTTTTCAAAATGCAAGATTATTTGTGGTGTGAAACTGCACACTTGTTGGCTAAAAACTTGTCAGTTTAAAAAGAAACAAAAATAATTTTGAATTCTTGCATTTTTATTTTTTTTTGCAGCTTTATTATTGTTTTGCACAAAAGAAGACTGGGAAAATAAGAAGCTGACAGTATGTTGCTTGAAACAGTAAATTAAATTCTAGTTCTTCTTCTTTTAATGTTGCAGGTGATGCTGAGAACAGATGTTCTCCATAACAAACCAGACAGGAAACACTGATGAGGATTCTGATAATTTAAATTGGAAATGCATGCACATTTTTTTTAGCCCACATATAAAAAAAGAATGTTTTTAAGCACGACTGGAACATGATATGATGAAAAACGGGACCGGCTGCTGCACATTTAAGGGTTAAAGACTGAGCCTCTGTTATATAAAATCCCTGACAGCTGTGAGTGTGCACACAAAGACAGAGAAAGTTCTCAAACACAATGGCAGGAAGTGTCATGGGGTTATATCTTTAAACATGCAGTGGCCTCAGTTTCAAACTCTTTCCCACAAACTGTAACAACAAAAATGTTTCACCTAAATTATTTGCCAAGACCATGTCATGTTTTACTTATAAGGCCCCCAACTGTACCTTCTTATGACCATAGCTTCCACATCATGATGATCTCCACACATCTACACTCAAATTCAAAGACGTAGAATTGTGACTGTAATTTCTTCCTGTTTCCAAAGACAGGAAGTGGTGGGGATCAGTTTGTTCTGGACTACTTTTTTCCAGTAGATGAACAAACATAACCTCCACATCCACACAGCCTGAACAGCACAGCACATGAGAGTACAGCATATTGTCTTCATCTCCCGCCATACCAGAGCAAATGAAACCAGCATGGCCGCCTTAAAGCTGTGGAGCAGAAGTGTCTGGCCTTCAGGAATGCTGGAAGCTGAAGTGTTTGGGAGAGAGGATGTTGACTCACCAGCTCTTTTTTTTAAGAGCCAGCTTCAGGAAAACAGAGAGGATGAAGTTCAGAGATACTGTACTGTGTTCCCAGAACACTTTATGATTGCAATTAGCTGAATTTCACTGTTTTTCAGGAAGAAGACCTGACACTTTGTATGATGATAACCAAAAGAAATGCCCCCCTCTTCTTGGTAACCAAAACAGAATCATTTTTATTTTTATTCCTGTACGCTATAAGAGAAACTCTACATAATTGAGTTTAAAATATACAGGGGTTGGACAATGAAACTGAAACACCTGTCATTTTAGTGTGGGAGGTTTCATGGCTAAATCGGACCAGCCTGGTGGCCAATCTTCATTAACTGCACATTGCACCAGTAAGAGCAGAGTGTGATGGTTCAATTAGCTGGGTAAGAGCACAGTTTTGCTCAAAATATTGCAATGCACACAACATTATGGGTGACATACCAGAGTTCAAAAGAGGACAAATTGTTGGTGCACGTCTTGCTGGCGCATCTGTGACCAAGACAGCAAGTCTTTGTGATGTATCAAGAGCCACGGTATCCAGGGTAATGTCAGCATATCACCAAGAAGGACGAACCACATCCAACAGGATTAACTGTGGATGCAAGAGGAAGCTGTCTGAAAGGGATGTTCGGGTGCTAACCCGGATTGTATCCAAAAACATAAAACCACGACTGCCCAAATCACGGCAGAATTAAATGTGCACCTCAACTCTCCTGTTTCCACCAAAACTGTCCGTCGGGAGCTCCACAGGGTCAATATACACTGCTGGGCTGCTATAGCCAAACCTTTGGTCACTCGTGCCAATGCCAAATGTCGGTTTCAATGGTGCAAGGAGCGCAAATCTTGGGCTGTGGACAATGTGAAACATGTATTGTTCTCTGATGAGTCCACCTTTACTGTTTTCCCCACTCCGGGAGAGTTACGGTGTGGAGAGGCCCCAAAGAAGCGTACCACCCAGACTGTTGCATGCCCAGAGCGAAGCATGGGGGTGGATCAGTGATGGTTTGAGCTGCCATATCATGGCATTCCCTTGGCCCAATACTTGTGCTAGATGGGACGTCACTGCCAAGGACTACCGAACCATCCTGGAGGACCATGTGCATCCAATGGTTCAAACATTGTATCCTGAAGGCGGTGCCGTGTATCAGGATGACAATGCACCAATACACACAGCAAGACTGGTGAAAGATTGGTTTGATGAACATGAAAGTGAAGTTGAACGTCTCCCATGGCCTGCACAGTCACCAGATCTAAATATTATTGAGCCCCTTTGGGGTGTTTGGAGGAGCGAGTCAGGAAACGTTTTCCTCCACCAGCATCAGGTCGTGACCTGGCCACTATCCTGCAAGAAGAAATCCCCCTGACCACTGTGCAGGACTTGTATATGTCATTCCCAAGACGAACTGACGCTGTATTGGCCGCAAAAGGAGTCCCTACACCATACTAATAATTATTGTGGTCTAAAAACAGGTGTTTCAGTTTCATTGTCCAACCCCTGTATATATATTTGTTTACCTTGCACAGGACCTTAGCCTCCCTTTAGGCCAGCTTTCTTACTATACTATACAAGATCAACAGGACACTGAAAGCCTTCATCAGGAACTGAATGGGGATGTGGAGAACAACACTAGAGGCCAACTTTAATTCAGTTGCACAAGTCATCATTAAGTGCAGCCAGATCATTAACAAGACTGGCTACAGATACGGACTATGGAATGGAGCAAACATCAGCCAGCTCATCATTGTAGACAGGCAACATTGTAGGCATTAAGGACAGCTACAAGTACCTTGGAATCCATCAGGCAAACAGGAACCATGAAGAGGCCACTAGGAAAGCTGCAACCCGCCAAATACCTGCAGACAGCAAGGCATGTCCTCAGGAGTCAGGACTCCTCAGGACAAGTTCTGGGCAATCAACAATTACACGTTGCTGATCACCAGATACCCTGCTGGGATAATAAGCTGGCCAAAGCCAAAGCTGGTTTCAGTTACTGGCCAAAGAAGCCACTGACATCAAGACAAGAAAGCTCCTTACATGCATGAAGGGGTTCACCCCAATCCAGCACCCTTCCTTGCGCTAAGCGGAAGGAAGGAGGCTGAGAACGAATGAGTGTCAGAACCACTATCCTCAATGAAACAACAGAAATTCATGAGTATATCAGGAAGGTGGCCACAAAGGAGCATGTGCTTAACAAGTCCTCATGCAGCAGAAACCCAAGAAAGAAGAGGAGAAAGAACAGAAACCATCATGGAAGGACAGACCTCTGCACGGCATGTACCACTGGCAGATTGAAGAAATGGCTAATATAGAAAAATCCTACCAATTGACAAAGCTGGACTGAAGACAGCACAGAGGCACTAATCATGGCAGCACAGGGACAAGCTCTAAGCACAGGATTGATAGAGGCTGGGGTCTACCACACAAGGCAAGATCCCAGTTGCAGACTGTGCAGAGATGCCCCTGAGACAATCCAGCACATAACAGCAGGGTGCAAGATGCTAGCAGGCAGGGCATATATCGAACGCCATAAACTAAGTGGCTGGTATAGTATACAGGAACATCTGTGCCGAGTATGACCTGGAAGTCCTGAGGTCAAAATGGATTACATCCCCAAGAGTGGTTGAGAATGACCAAGCTAAGATCCCATGGGCCTTCCAGATACAGACAGACAAACTAGTGATGGCTAATTAACCGGACTAGTAGTAGTGGACAAACAAATTAAGAAGGCCGTAGTGATAGATGTCAAGTTATAGTAACATCAGGAAGAAGGAACATGAGAAGCTTGAGAAACACCAAAGGCTCAGAGAAGAGCTAGAGAGGATGTGGAAGATAAAGGTAACAGTGGTCCCCGTGGTAATTGGAACAGATGGGGCGAATGCTCCAACAGATTCCAGGAACGATATATGAGAGGGTAATTTTATATATATATATTTTTTTTAGTGTTACAGTGTATATATATTTTTAATAAAAAAGGAAAAGCATAACATCACTTGGGGTATTTGTAAAACTCAATAACATATTTATAAAGTGTGTGGGTCCATATTTTACACATGGAGATGCCTTCATCTGGCACTATTTAGATCATTCTCACTGCTTCCCACACATTCTTTACCTCAAAGTCCTTCACTCTCAACCGAAGAAGGTAGAAATGACTCATCTGTGGTAATGACACACGTACAAACACTTCTTTGCGAGGCTATTTTTTTTTTTTCATTTTTTCATTTTGATAGTGGGAAGGGTGGGGGGGGGGTTGGAGGTGAAAAGCCAGTGACGACTGTGAAAGCAGACACTACAATGGCTGTGATATCATACTGCTAAAACAACTGAATTATCTTGTTGGGAAAAGAAGAAGTTCACGTGTCTGGCTTTTGAGTTTGTGGCTGCTTCGTCTGCTGCTACTTCTTCCTTTTGTTTTTCATTTTTGCTTCATATCCCATGATTAATATCTTTTTCTAAGAGTCAGAAGATTCCCCTTGGTTAATCATACCTATAATTTTCAGATCTGTTGTGCTGTTCAGTTTTGTATGAGAGTAATTTGTTGGACTGGATTTAGCACTAAACAAATAGTGACTGTATACTTTGTGTGCTGATGAGTTCGGGGAATTCATTGTGATTTGAAAAGAGACCAAACACGAGCACACTGGGGCAAAGCTATTATCCATTTCCAGCTGAATGGCAGCAGTGGTTCTTGCGGCTGACGTCTCTTTTCCGCCTTCTACGAGTTTCTTCAATCTCTGTCTAATGCTGAGAAGCAAGCCTTTGTATTGTTTGGGGATTTCACCTGCATCAGTGCAATCAACCCTGTGCCACAAGGTCTTTAAAAGTCCCCTGCTTACGCTTAAACAACTAGATCCTGACCTTGAGCAGGTCCAGGAAACTTTGAGACAATAACACTACTATTTTATACACTGACTGTATGTGGAAAAGCAAGAGGAAATTCACAGGAAAAAAAAAAGGGAAAAGTTTAAGATGAAAAGCGGCCAAAGTCAGCCAAGAGCCAGTATGAGTGAGTCACTTATGGCGACGATCCCAGACCTGGAGAGGAATCAAAACAAAAAGTACAAACAGCTCACCACAGCAGCTCATTGGGAGATGCTAGTTTAGGGGAGTTCCTGGAAGAATTTTATACTTACCCCCCCACCCCCCCCACCCCCCGCCCCCAAGTGAAAACAGTCCCCACCCTCATCCACGCCTCTGTGGAGAAACAGTGACAATAGAGGCAACCGCGACAACCCAGAACACCAGAATAAAGGATACAGTCGACCAAGGTGTGACTTTAAGAAGAGGTGCTTCCCCTCTGTGACCTTGTATGATTTCTCTAAAGTGGAAGAGACTCTTTACTTAAGTAGGGCTGATGCTACTTAAGAACAGCTTCGTATTATAATGCAGTTTGTTTTTTTTAAAGTATTTGTTGTTTTACAAATACTTCAAGTTCGATGTGTTCCTTTGATTTGTTACTCATATATAAATGGGTAACAAATTAAAGGTAAAACCTTCTCTATACTGAGGGGTGTGTGTGGTCTTACTGGCTGACTTGTCTTCTTCAGGGGGGTGAGGGATGTGGTGGTGGTGGGTGGTGGTGGGTGGTTCAGTGCAAATAAGCTCACAGTTCTTCCAAGTTCATAAAACATTATTATCCTAATAAGACTGGTTTCTGTCAGGATAACATTATGTCCATATGTAGACCATGAGAGGTTATTATTAAAGTAACGTGAGTCATAATACCTAAACATACTTTCTTTCTAGGCTCAGCGGGGGGGGGGCTGCTCCACTTGTAAAAATCTCTTTGACCTCAGTAAACACTTTCATGGTTTCAGTTACTAGTTTCCAGTCATGCTGAATAAAGCACAAATTTTATTAAGTGTAGTTGCAATTCGAATTAGAAGGGAGGATGTGCTCACTGGCTAATGATTTCTTTGTCACAAGTGAGATCTGCCCCCTTGCTCGTCACGATTAGTTTCAAAACATCAATAAGGTGATGGCAACGACTCTCACCTTCCCAACTGGACTTCACCAACCACTTGGTGACAACATGGTAGCTATGGCCGTCTTTTATATGCAGCCTATGGTGACTGGACAGGTGGTGCTGTGGGGGGACACATAAGTTTATGACTATGAGATCCTGTGGTCTCCACCAGAAAGCAAATATCCTACTTCCCCAAAGCAATTAGTCATATGAGATGCAATTGTTTTTTCCAACACTGATTTCTTCCCGCACTGCTCATCATGCTGATACATACAGTTTTTAATTTCAAGGCCATTTTCTTGGTTTTGATGGCCTCAGCTGTGCCCCAGTGGCAGCAGCAGATGTATCCCTGAGAATCAGTCACATACAGAGTGGACCAGTCCACTGTGTGTGCCGAGTGTTTGTGGGCAGTTGGAGGAATGTGAGAGTGGGAAGGCTCAAAGGGGGGGACATTCTTGTGACCTACAAATGAATGACAGAAAAGATGTTGTCCTCTTCGGGTGACAGAGACAAGCTTGAAGACAGAGCTCATTATTCAAACTGCGCCATGATGAATGTCTCTGAAGGCAGCACAGCCAGGCCTTACGTCACTTTCACTTAATGTAATCTGGACCAAAAGTTATTGTGCAACACTGGCAGCCACATGGCTTCGCAGACAGATTTAGAAATCCACAACTGTAGCATTACATCTGTAAATCAGCTTCATTTACTAAGATCTTTCTTTGATTCTCAGCTGTGGAAAAAGTACCATCATGCTGAAACATAATCCTATTTAATCAGCTGGATCGTGTACAGTGTGGTCTCCATCCTCACAGCTTTTTCCATTGAAATATATCCACAAACCAAGCCAGCAGCTGACTTAAGCTTTATTTAATCTATTGTTGGCAAATAATATGCTGGTTGCTGTTAAATATAGTATTTTGTAAAAGTTCCTTATTGACAAAATCTAATTTCAGTTGTCACTGATATTAGATTACTAGATTTTTTTTTTTAGGATTATAATATCACGTTTAATGCAGTCTTACTAGCTCGATTTCTTGCATGATGTTTTGTGTCTCGTTACCTTTAAAATGTCGGAAAAATAGAAAAAGAAAATGTCCATCCTAGACTCTAAGCATGCATATTGAAGTCTTTACGTGTCTTGTTCAAAACCCAAAATACAGCAGAAACAAAAAAAAAAAATCACTTTTACGTAAGCTTTTCCTTAGTGCTTAGTCATCACAACAAGATAAACTACAGCCAAGTGTGTTGAGTACATGATTTTAAACAGCTTAAGCCTTCCTGAGGATAAATAAATGACTAAGACTTCTCCAGTAATTTGTTTCTTCTCTCTGCCTCAGACTGCTTCATGTAGAAGATGGATCCTCATTGTGTAATGCATAAATAAACTAAGTTACTAACTGAAATTTAATGTTGCTTGACTCAAACTCATGTCATTCAAAAGCAAGAGACGCTTGCTGCTGAAATGCTGTAAAAGTCCTGACTGCAGTGTGGAGCAGAGGGGTTGCTCAGTTGTGTCAGGATGCTGCCCTCCAGTGGTTAAGATGTTCAGACAAAACAGTTATTCAACAGTATTCAGTTTTTCCTTTAAAAATTTTATTCCTTTTTGTGATTGTGTGCCTAATGAAGTGAGTGTGAGTGAAGCTGTCAACTCCCACAGGAGACATGCTCACAGTCCCTCAGCTGAAACTCAGTAGTGACCTGAAAACCAGCACAAAGTATGTTGTGTGTTAGGTAATAACTTGCTGCTAAAATGTGGAGTCTAAAGCATTAACACAGATAATTGGCTGCTTTATGTGTGATTAATAAATTATGGCCGATCAGATTAGTGTGGACAGTTTTTGTTTGGTTTCATGCTGGAGAGCTGGAGCGAGAGATTCTGCTTGTTGGAATTTTGTACACTGCTTTTAAAGATGAACAGTGAGAAAAATATTTGCTGAACACAGTGAGAACATAAAAATGGCCCACTTATGTGGACCCTGTCAGGCAGAGCTGAGTCACTCAGGCTTGGAAAATTTTTTAATTTTCTATTGGTGTGCTCTATTTATTTTTATTTTATTTTTTAAATCTAAAGCAGTTATGTTCAAACTAAGCTTTATTATGTACAGATAAGCTTGTTTTGCCTTGGTCTTAAATGACATTTCAGATGTTCTGAGCTGATAGCAGCGCTACCAAAATGACCATTTTTTACTCTGACCTTCTCACGAGGTTTTCATTTAAAGAGGGCTGTTAGATCCAAAGATTTTTGTTAGCCTGTTACTGAAAAAGTACCACCTCTTGTCATGGCCGGGAGGAAACGGACGAGGAAAGGACCAACATGAAGGACTCCAGAAGCAAACATAACTAAAAGGAGGATTATTCAACGGGGAAGGACACAAATACAAAACCTTGGAAGGGATGCACAGGGAGACAAGGGCAGGCACAGGGAACACAGGAACATGCGGCACAAAACATCAACGACGCGACAACAGCATAGAAAACGCAGGACTTAAATACACAGAAGGGCTGATGAGGAAGAGGAAACAGGTTGGAACACAGGTGACACTGATAAACTAAGACGAGACCAGAGGAAGCAAAACTGAATACAACAGACAGGGGCTGGGACGATATCAAAATAAAACGGAAGTATGACAAGGGAACAGAGACGCAAACCTGACACAGAATACAGAGAGACACGAGGGACTAGAAATAACTGAGGGCAACTCTAACAGATAACAAAACAACCTGAGAAAACGGACCCCATACCAAGAAAACATAAACTACATGGGCCACCGGCCCAGGACATGACACTCTGAGGGGTGGTGTGCCACACCTGAAGGCCACCGATGGCAGCATCTGCTTGTAAAGTTAAAAGCTGCATATGCTTTGCTGTTTGGAGACACTGGGCTTGTTTTGATGTTAAGTTCAGCCTTTGATGTACCTTGAAATGTGCTCCTTGAGAGTTACTTGTGGCAAACCTCTAAATTCCCGGTTCCTGTTCTTTTTTTCTTGAAATTTGCCTGTAAAGCAATGAAGCTTGATAAGAGGTTTTCTTACATTTGATTTTTAACTACTTTTTTTTCTTGTTTTGTGGCCTGTCAGGAAGCCTGTGCTTTGTAGTTTTTGTTTGAACCTGTACTTTAGTGGGTTTTGTTTCTTGTGGGGGTTTCGCTTGTTGTTTTGGCCTTGGAGACCTCCAAGTGTGTCCGCTTCCTTTTCATTCATTTTCACTTTCACCTTTTTTTTGTTTTTTAGGTATGAGAATGGTCCAGAAAAGAGCAGCAGTAAAAATGATGACTGGTCTGATGAGTCTTCATTTCTGCTGCAACATTTAGATGGTAGGGTCAGAATTTGGCTTAAACAACATGAAAGGATGGCTCCATCCTACCTTGTATCAGTAGCTCAGGCTGCTACTGCTGGTGGTGTAATGTCCATTTGTTTACGACCACAGTGTACCCAGCTTTTTGATGGAAATGAATGTAAATGGAGTTTCCCATGTTAAATTCAAGTAGCCTGCAAATCCAGAATCTGGATTGGATCAGTTTCTCTTTTAAACCAAATTAACCTCTGACCTCGACCTTTAGCTCAAGGACGCTGAGTTGTGAACTCATCCAAAAGTTTTGGTAGATACTCTATCGTGGTTAATAACATTACTCTACAATAACATTGTTCTTGAGTTATCATTTTCATGAGATTTTTAGAAAACGTGATCCTTGACCTCTGACTTCTGACCCTGACCCAATTATGGCAAAAATTTAGTCAGGTGATCTAGGGGTGACTGGCCATGTTTGTGCAAATTTGTTACTTGAGTTTTGCTGTAATATTGTTAACAACAGATAGACAGACAAACATACCAAAATCAATACCCTGTTCCGACCTCCGGTGCAGGGTTATAATGAATAAATGCAGAGTGGTGTATAAACACATAGAGCGAAAAGAGATGAGTGAAGAAGAAACACTCAGTGCATCATGGAAGCCCCCAACAGCCTACACCTCTTGCAGAATAACTAAGGGAGGCTTGAGGGTCACCTGATCCAGCCCTAACTACAGTATAAGCTTGATCAAAAAGGAAAGTTTTAAGCCTAATCTAAAAAAAAAGAGGGTGTCTGTCTCCCAAATCCAAAGTGGGAGATGGTTCCACAGCAGAGGGGCCTGAAAGCTGAAGGCTCTTCCTCCTATTCTACTTAGGAACCACGAGTAAGCCAGCAGTCTGAGAGCAAAGTGCTTTGTTGGGGTCTTTAAGATAAGATGGGGCCTGATTATTCAAGACCTTGTATGTGAGGAGAAATATGCTCTCTCTAGTCCCTGTCAGTACTCTAAGCTGCAGCATTTTGGGTCAACTAAAAGTTTTCAGGGAGTTTTTTAGAAGAATCTGATAATAATGAATTACAATAGACCAGCCTAGGTGTAATGAATGCATGAACTAGTTTTTCAGCATCACTGAGACAGGATGTTTCTAATTTTAGAAATACTGCGCAAATGCAAGAAAGCAGTCCTACATATTCGTTTAATACGTGCATTGAAGGACATATCCTGGTTAAAAATGACTCCAAGATTCCTCACAGTGTTACTCAAGGCCAAGATAACACCATCCAGAGTAGGTACCTGGTCAGCCCCTGTGTTTCTAAGGTTTGTAGGGCTGAGTACAATAACGTCAGTTTATCTGAATTTAGAAGCAGGAAATTAGAGGTCACCCAGATCTTTTGTGTTTTGCCTGCACTGATTTATAATGATGATGTAATAGTATTTGCATATTAAAAAAATGCCATAAAATATCTGAAGTACTCTTTAAAAAAATATTACACGAATATTCATGTATATGTGTATATACCCTTATATTGGTTTTCTGCAAAATTAACACTTTTACTCCTGATACTTTAAGTACATTTTGTACTTTGGATATTGAATGTGGGACTTTAATTTATGATGGAGGTTTTTACGCAGTTTTACAGGTGCTTAAATAAATATTTCAATACTTTTTCCACCACTGGAAACTTTAAGGATTTATCCTACCTGTTGGGTTGAATATTGAGCGGGAAAGTTCATTTTTTTAAATAGCAAAACTATTTCTCCACAGGATCCTATGCTAGTTACTCTGGTACTTTCTCCCCCCTCTGAAGCTCAAGACAAATGAACTTTCTGCTAAAACATGGCATTTTAATTTAGCTGTGATATACCCACGGCTCCCCCTGTAGCTTTCTTGCACTTATTCAGAGAAAGGTTTCTTTCCCATGCTATGCCACCAGATGGAGCATGAACAGCATGTGTTGTGTCCTCTCTGCATACATAAGCAAAACTTGAGAACTCTGTATTCGCCGCAGACATAAGAGATGAGATGTCACTTGAAGTGTCTGATAATAAACTAACTCAGTACACATCCACGTGGCCTGATCACGCCCATTAAAAATACAGTGACTGCATTTTTTTGTTTTTAACAATAAGAAAAAATGTCTCAAAAACAGAAATGACAGTTTTGGAGTTATGAAAATGAAGGGTAGGAAGTGATCATTTAGGTGATCTGAATTTAAAATATCAGATGTACTTTATGTGTGGTGCCTGATCCTCTTTTCATTTGAGACTGGAAAGTGGAACTTGATAAGGACAGTGGTAATTTAAACCTCGTGGAGGAATGTGGGGGTGATAAAAACTGTCTCACATGTTTAGTACAAAAAAGAAAAGGGAAGAGCCTGGTCGTGTTTTCGTCATGGGTGCAACCATCAGCTTCTCCAAATATGTCCATTCGTATTCCACATTGTGGCATTGAATGGGACATAAAGGATGTCCTGCATATATCGAAACTTTTCTGCTTCTCACACAACTGTTTTAAAAATGAAACAATAAAAACAAGATAATAAAACATTTATTTTTCTTTAATAATGGGATTGGAAATCAAACCTAAGTCAAAAATATTTATCCTTTTATCCATTTGTATGTGCATTAATTGAAAAACACTAATAAACATTATGTTTATTGTGTAGTAGTTCAAGACATTCATCTAGATCCATCTTTAACTGTCTGTCATCACAGAGGGAACTTGCCTTGTTGTGCTCGAAGCACCAAAAGAAAACTTTTGTGACACTCACCTAAACAACCTTTCTGTGAGCAGCTTCCTGCATAATTTACCTGATACTTTGGTTTATGATGGTTTGATTAACATAGCCTCTATGCTATATGAATACCATAACTGTTTTCGTTAGAGTTTGAGGAAGTATCATTATATAAATAAAGTGGGCAAAATAGCACAAACACTGCCTCAAAATATACCCGTCAACTGAGTCAAAACTCTGTTGACTCTGCAATAACGACATCAAAAATATGATGTACTTATTGCAGAGCTCTTGTGTTGCATTAAAAAGGCTAAGTTCATAACATAAACTCTATAAAATAATGTATATATCAGATCAAGGGTAAACAGAAAACTGATTCATACTCATACAGATTCACACGTGCAACCAAACTGTATTGCAAGCAAACAGTGCCGGCCTCAGCAACCCCATAGAAAGGAAACATCAGTATGACTGCTTAGCATCAAAAAGCCAGCGGGCACAAAGGCAAGTTTGAAGCTGATTACTGTGTAGTCATAGTTTCTAGCCACGGGGAGAAGAAGATATTCTGAGCACAGAATATGAGCTGTGTCAGACGCAAATGCGTCTGCAAGGCCTAAAACAGGCGGCACATACATGGAGTAAAGAGTCAGGTGTTTCTTAATATGATAGCAGAGGTGCATGTCAGAAGAGAGGGGAGTAAAGGCTTTGTGAAGTTAACCACTGGCTTAGATTTCATTTTAATACATTCAAGATGAGATGATTTTCATTGCCATTGAAAAAAAATCTCTCTCTCAGGCTAGTACACAGATTGTCAAGTCATAGATCGCATTTCATGACATTATTATCATCAGAGGTTATGTTATTACAGTCATTGTTAATATTATACTTACTTTGGAAACGTGGAGACCTGTATTAGATATTAACACTTTATCTTATTTAGTTAATAAAGGTGTGAGCTAGGCCTAATTATCAAACATGTGAGAGTCAGAGGATGTATAGCGTAAGATGTGGAGCTCAAATCAACAATTCATAATTGTACCTAGGAAGTGGAATTCCCTAATGTTAGGAAAAAGATGGCTGCTGATATCATATCTGCCTCATTTACATCTATATGCAAACTACCTGGGATCTGACTTCAACAGCTTTAGCACTTTTTTCCGACTGTAACCTAACAGATGTAGCTTCGGTCCGTCTTCCTGATAGGAGCCTTTTGTGTGCAGAGCCATCTGTTATCTTTCATCAGTTTCATCACAATGCTGAAGTCCCTCACGGATTTCCCACCGCGCTCCGTGAAGCTTTGATATTTTATATCAGATAAAAGAACACAAACGTGTCTTCAGTTTGCGACAGGCTTGGACAGAAGAACTGGAGGATTTTCTCCACAATGCCAGACATCTTCTCAACACCAAAAATAGCCCCCTGGAAGAGCAACAGGTGGTGGGTGCGTCTGTGTGAGAGAGAACAGTTGCACATTATAGCGTCTAAACTCTCACATCAGCTTTTGAGCAATTGGGAACAGAATAAAGCGCAAACTACAAGCAGCTATGCTTGTGCTGACAACTTCCTCCGAATTTTGTGAAAATGTGCCCAAAATTAGACATGAAGAGACAATGTCACAAGGCAGTGACATTGTGTCTGATAATACAGATATGATAACAAGCGAAATTTGGTTCGTGCAGCAGGGAGGCCCCAGACAGCGCTGACATGACATCACAGATTAACAGGAAAACAAAAGCGCACCAAGAGGGTGATTAGTTTCCAACACCCGAGGCTGCCACCAGTGGCTCAGGAGCCAAAAATGTGTACCAGCCAAGAATTTTGTCTCCAAGCCAACAGCAACTGTGTAACCATGTCACCTTCGGTGAGAGTGGCCTTGAGAAACACAGCAAAGAACAAGGATCACAGCTCAGCATGCAGGTCAATCATTCACCATCAGCGTACTCACAATTTCAGCTTGACGTGTGTGTGCTTGAGTGTGTGTGCATGCGTGTGTGTGTGGCCTGCTTCCTCTTTGTCAGCTTGTGAAGAGCTCTTCCTCCCATGTGGCAACAGAACTATGACTGACATTCGGGGGCAGTGAGAACATCGTTAGTGAAAGTCTGGAGGCTGAAAAACGTTTTGAGAAAACACGAGTGTAGGTGGGAAGAGATGTGACGCAAAGGGGTCTCACAGAACGCCTCAGAAGACAATGAGTGTGCATATACACACGGGTTTCTAAATGGTAATAGTAGAAGTTTCTGAGTGGAGGAGCAAGAAAGAGAGAAACGCAAGTGGACTACACACTGCTGCAGTTCAGCAACACCTCGTAAATGTGCCCTTAAATGAACCAGTGTAGGTGGACAGGACAGCCTCGTATGAGTAAAGACTATAAGCCAACAATTATCACTTACAACCCACAGTACCTCTTGGTCTCAGTGTATACATTTTTATCTGCTTTATACTACTCAGCATCATGATATGATATGATACTTTATTGATCCCACAATGGGGAAATTACATTGCATTTGTGGTAATTGGATATAAATTAATTTAGCAATATGTGACACAGTAGCACAAAACTGAAACAACAGTGATCTCAAAACCGGGCTCTGACCATCGTTACAACTGGGCCTCAAATCAGCACACCAGCACACACATAAAGGCTTATGTGTCAAAGACGTGGGCTCTCAATGAAATCAATACAAACTCGTAGTAAACCTTGCACTCTCATGGCTGTTTTCCCTCTTACTCAAACATTAATTTCAACTATGCTTGATTATCACTCTATGGTATTAGGTGAACAGATGCTAGCAAAAGAAATGCGGGGCAAAGAGTGTTACTAATATTGAGAGGTCGTCTGAAATGTTGATATATCTACCTCAATGAAACATAAATTATGCAGGTTACAGGTTTGGTATTTAGAATATGAAAGAAAAGTGTGCTGTTTTTTTAAATTTAATTTCTGCCCACTTCTATGCATAAATGCAAGCCAAATTTTGTCTCTGCACTCTCACTCATTCACCTTTTCCTGTTGCAGTAACTGTTTAAACTGTTAACTGTTATTTCAGCTGTTGTTCTGTCTGTTAATCATTTTTGGCTAAGAATGCATCCAGAGATCTGTGTGTTTCTCATGGGAGATGTGGCTAAAAAAAAGAAAGAAAAGGAGGCAATAAAATGTGGGGAAGTAACTCAAGTGAGACAGGAGCATGAATGGATTACGATGGCTCCTCTACCTGCTCATGCAAAGAGTATGCACTGCACGTGCTCTTTCTAAGCACACTGAGTTGGTCAAACAGTAGCCACAATGCAGCTTTCTTCTCTACATGCCAGGCGCAGCACAACACATACATATTAAGGATTCTCAGACAAATTTGAATCTAAACTACAGTGAAAGATGTGGCTGGTCCCCAGTGGCTCCAGGGCCCTACATATGCGGCTGCTTTATCCTTGCAGTAATCCCTCTGTAGATGGGAGGATGTGCAGTAGCACATAAAGTGGAACACCTGATCTCCCTGTACATGCCAGATAAAATGTAGTTCTCAGCAGTATTTTTCTTCATTCTTACCAAAAGGCAGCAGGCTTTAAAAATAGCTTTTTCTTTCTCTCACACACAGGAATAGAAACCATCTGCGACTTCCTGTTTGTAAATGATAAAAATCACAGTTTTTCCACCAATAATCTGCAAAACATACCAGACTACAGCAAAGACATACTTGTGGTGAGTCGATTGTCAGCATTTGCCTGCACAGAATGACTTTTATTTGTGTTTGTAAAGTTTAATTTAGCCATGTGTAAGTGTGTAAGTGTGTGTGCGCCTGTGCGTGCGTGCATGCGTGTGTGTGTGTTAAGGGAGACAATGCTGCGGTTCTTCGTTATACGCGCGTCAACGGAATCCCGTAGTGCGTCATCAGAGACTATTCTCTCAATCGGCGCTGTGATTGGCCGCAGACTGGAAATCTCCCCGCCCTTGATGGAAACCTCTGGCGTCATGGGTAGAGTGAAACCAATCGCATAAAAGTGTTACCGGGACCGGAGCTCAGGGACTGCTTCTCAGCTGAGAGACACGGAAGATGACACATGGTCGTTTGTGGAATACGGACCGTTCATAACACTTGTAGACGGACCAAAGAGGTAAGAATGAGGATTAATCATTTTTAATACAATAGACTTGAATGCGGGAAGTCTTTTTTTTTTTTCCAGTGTTCAGATGTAACGGCTGCAGTAATAAGCTACGGACACTTAAATTGACAGCAAAATAACTTTAAACTGAATGAAAGCAAATTCTTTACACTCTTTTACAAGAAATAATGTTTGAAATGATAGTTGCACAAATACAGTTTAGTGTATTTTTGCTTTATTTACATCTGCACCAATATAGGCTTCGCTTGGAATAAGTATGTCAAGTAGGTTGCCTCATCAGTCTTCTCCACAGTATCGTAGTATATAACATGTGATTCATGTGTTGGCATTGCGCCCATCCCTGAAAGTCAACCTCAGTGAACTTTGCAGGCGTGACTATATATAGCCTACGACTAATATACAAATAAAGCAGATAACCTTCTCCAGTAACGAAGGATGTCTAATTCTCTTCAAGCCGGGCTCTTTAAATCCTTCGAAGTTCACTGTGTGGCGGGTAACTTTAGAGGATATGGATTTGCACAAGGTTTCAAGAAGGTCCTGCATTATGGTCTAATCTTGTTTTAAGACTCTCTGTGTGTCTGCAGGTGCTGTGCTTTAAAGAAGCATACGGTGTGTTAATTAGTGTGTTATCAAACTGGTGCTTAAAAAGTGGAGAAATCCAGGCCAAAGCCAGTCATTGTAGAAACCTACAGCAGACATGCAGCGAAAATAAAGCCAAAACTCTTAAAAAGGAAATAAATATTATGACCTGCGTCTAAGGGCATTTTCCCCCCTGTAATTAAACAGAATTTCAATATGTTTTACTTGAAATTACAACCTAATTATATTTACCTACAACTACTTACAGGTAGATACACTAAAATAAGTGAGTAACAAGTCAGGTTCATACAGGAAACAAAGGAATAATTATGATGCAAATAAATTTAAGTATTATCTAAGTAATTTTAAGTAATGCATAAGTTAATTAAGTAGTTTTTACATTTTTATTGCTATCTACAAACTATTTTATTATTATACTATTTATGTTATTAGCTTTATTTAATATTGATTATATTGATGCGGAGGGAAAATTAAGCCACCTTTAAGTATTTGTAGGTAAATATAAATTCATTGTAATTTCAAGTAAAATGCCACAGGGGAATTTCACCGTTAGTTGTTGGCTGCATTATAAATAGTTTGGATTGTTGTTGACATGATTCCAGTGCAATATAATTCACCTTTGTAGTAGTGCATGTCTAATTAACTGTTTATAGTATTGTGTGATTTTTCTTTTTGATAATAATGCTTTTATTGTAACCTGTAACTATGTTTTCATTCAGTTATCTAATGTGTGGCCCTTGATTTACTTTGTCTAAGTCAGTGTGGCCCTCTGGAGAAATAATGTTTTCCACCTGTGTTTTGGCCTGTTAACTTGCAAAGGCTTGAAGGTTGGATGAAGTTAATGATCTCCTCTAATATTCTTATTTTTATGTGTTTTTCAGTCTTGCAGCCATGACTTGCATATACCCCCAGCATGGATCTCAGCCCAGTGAGAACAACCTCGGCAGCTCAGAGTTTCAGAATACAGACTTTATCTCAAGGCTGGCTGTGGAAATGAATAACCCGCTAGAACAGCACCTCTCTGCACCATCCCTGCCAGGCATCAGTTCCCTGATGAGCACTCCTGCAGGAGAGTTTGATGCATATTCATGCCAGTTTACCACGACTTCTGCCCATGTCACTCCATCTTCAGCACAAGACACTCCTTTCAAGTTCGATGAACTCCAAGTTTACGGCTGCTACCCTGGACCGTTCATGTTGAGTTACCCTGATGAATCTGTGTCCCCCCCTGGGTCAGATTATTTCGGCAGCCCTGCATCAGCCTCGGCTCCTTCGACCCCTGGGTTTCAGAGTCTGCATGCCTCCACCTGGGATTCAGCCTTCGGGCCATATTCACCCAGTCCAGGATACTGGGCATCTGAGGAGACATCAGCACCACATGCACCATCTTTCTTTACATTTGGCGCAAGATCTGTGGAGGAAATGTCTCATTTGGGTCAGCCACACTTAAGAGATCATGATGCTTTCACCCTGACCCATCCTCATCCATCTACGCTGAGCTTCCCCACATTGGAGATGGAGCAAGCATGCAGCCTGGATGGTGCTGATCAGTTGGATGCTGGAAGCTTATCACCTAAGCTGAAAAGTCCAGGTGGAAATGAGGGCTGCTGCGCTGTATGTGGGGATAACGCCTCCTGTCATCACTATGGAGTTCGCACATGCGAGGGATGCAAAGGGTTTTTCAAAGTAATAAGATCTGATCTCTCTATTCTGCCAAATCATCTATTTGGAAACAGGTGTTATCTAAATGAATGTTATGTGCCATTTGAGTTAAGAGTGTTTCTTCTTTCTCTTTTACAGCGTACTGTGCAGAAAAATTCCAAGTATGTTGCCTTTCCAATAAGGATTGTCCTGTGGACAAGAGGAGGAGGAATCGATGCCAGTTCTGCCGTTTTCAGAAGTGTCTAGCTGTAGGCATGGTCAGAGAAGGTGAGCTCGGTGCAATCACAGACGATTCATGGTGGGAAAGGATGCTAACATTGTTCCTAAAGAAACAGCTGATGCCACTTTTTCTTTTCTTTTTTTTTTACAGTTGTCAGAACTGATAGCCTGAAAGGAAGAAGAGGCCGCTTACCTTCCAAGCCTAAAATTGTTCATGATGTAACAGCCACTGTGTCTCCAGTGAGCATGATCGCCTCACTTGTGAGGGCCCATATTGATTCAAACCCCAGCGTTGGGACACTGGATTATTCTAAGGTAAGAAAATAAAATTTCCTACCATTTTCCAGTTCTTTGGGAATAATCTTAGGTAAAATAAATAAATAAAAATAAATAGATAAAATGAGGCATTTATTTTAATGTCTGTACTTTGTTTAATTTCAGTATGCTGAGATGGATGTCAGCATGAACCAGAAAGAGGACGCCAGTGACATCAGACAATTTTATGACTTGCTTACAGCCTCCATGGAGGTTATCAAGACATGGGCAAAGAGCATCCCAGGTTTTTCTGAGTTCTACCCTGAGGATCAGGAACTGCTGCTTGAATCAGCTTTTGTTGAACTCTTCATCCTGCGTCTTGCATTTCGGTGAGTGCAGCCTCTTTTAAAACGTACTTTTACTTTGAACATTCTTGAAATATTTTAGACAGTTAACAATGGGCATTTTTCTTCTGCAGGTCTGATCCTAGAATGGAGAAGCTTATCTTCTGCAATGGGACCGTTCTTCATAAAACGCAGTGCATACGGGCTTTTGGCGACTGGATCAATTCCATCTTGGAGTTTTCTCAAAATCTCCATCGCATGAAGCTAGACGTTTCCTCCTTCGCCTGTCTCACAGCCCTAGTCATAATCACTGGTAAGAAATATACATACCTCCATACTGACTTTAGCTTCATCAGCTGACAGCAGCGTATAGAAAGGAATCCTCTTCAAGTTACACAATACAGGACTGAAATGACAGGTGTATGACAAGCTATGACAGGGAGCATATCATATGTCACAGCTGACCTAAACATAACCACAATGAAGGTTTACATTCAAAACCAAGGGAGCGTGCAGCAGCATCTACACAGCTAACTCATTCGCCAAATGTAATTTGTTTTGTGTAGTTTTTATTATATAGTCCACAGTTTCAAAGAAGGACAATCTATGACACCATTATATTTGTGTTTATTATGCTTGTGCAGTTTCCTTTATATATGACAGATATTTTAAAATGTAAATAATTTTTATGCATAGCTTTATTTGTTAATCAGTTTTATTCACAGTTATTAGAATATTATCAATGTGTTTTATTCTGTTAAAGTCAGATAAATGAAAGCTTAATGTCTCTTCTTTCTCCCCTCAGACCGACATGGCCTTAAGGAGCCAAAACGAGTGGAAGATCTTCAGAACCAGCTCATCACCTGCCTTAAAGATCACGTCTCTGGCTGTGGCTCTGACTCTTTGCGGCCCAATTATTTATCCAGACTTCTCGGGAAGCTGCCTGAGCTCAGGACTCTGTGCACTCAAGGCCTCCAGCGCATCTTTTATCTTAAACTGGAAAACCTTGTTCCTCCGCCACCGATCGTGGAAAAAATATTCCTGGACACGCTTCCATTTTGAGCGTGAGATACACCATCTGTGATGTGAAATCTGGAGATGATCTAAGAGCCAAAGAAAACAGACTGAATGCTCATACTCCAGGTAGCAAAGTAAAACTGCATGCAGCTAAGAAGAAAAGCAATCCTTAGGGATTATGCAATATCAGAAGAAAAGTGCAACTTCTGAATGAGTAATAAACCTTTTATAAGTCACATTTTTTGGAGCCATCACATGATTCTTTACTTGATTAGGAAATTGTAATCTCTCCAAATGGAATTAGAATGTTTACTGTTTACATACAGCGTTCCATGAATGGAAACATTTCAGATGGTGGAAAGATGACTGCACTTTCCAGTTACAAAGTGTATGCAAATAAGGTCTGCACCATCATTTGAATGATATAAGCAACAAAGCATTAATGTGATATCTTTAGCTCCAGTATTAAAATAGCCAATAGTACTTAAAGAATTATTCAGTAGTACAGTTCATGTATCATGAATTTACTCTGAACAGCTAATATACTGTGTATTTCCCCAGTACAGTCTTACACACTGGCCTGGTTTGTAAATGTCATTTTATATCTGTTTTAATCTCTGGTGTTGTTGCCACATGAAATGTGTTATACAGTTTGGTCATATTTATGTACAAAGATGTTCTCTTCTGCTGCAGCTAAACATGAAATAAAATGTAGAACTGCATATTTTGAATGCCTTTGCTGTCTTTACTCTGAATATTTACAATAATTTTATTGTTTAGGTTAGGCAGTGGTGGGGAATAATGAAACTATGAAACTAAACCAATAGTTTTCATTTTGCATTAGCGGGCTTTTTGCATCACTGCTGACTGTCTTACTGTGATTACAGCCCCAAACACTGCCCCCAATTTCAGCTACAAAGGCATGCCCAGGCAGTGCATTGCAGTCACCACCACACACTTAGGACATGTGTAAAAGGGTCAGCATCACTCAAGGCTCAAACTGCAACAAAATAATCTTGGATAAACCTTCTGAAAATATAAATCATTGCTATTCAGTGGCAAATGTTCAAAAATGTTGTTGCATGGTGGAAGCTGACTGAGTGGTACAATACCTCCACCATAAAGACAGGTGTCTGATTGTTATGGTATGTATATGAAACAATTTTAACTGCACATTTCCTTTCAATAGTGTATTTTTTTCTTATGCATGACAAGTGGACATTTGTTGCAATAAATTAACCTGAGTTGTGTGACTTTTTTTTTTTTTCCATTTTTTGCCACTGCAGCTTTTATCCATAGTGGAGAGAGGCAGGAAATGGGGGAAAGACACAAGGGAAGAACTGAGATGCATAAGATTCTATTTGTTCAAAAATAATGTTCCTATTCTATAATCCTCATAAAAATGTAAGTAGCCCAGTAGACTATAAATAAAAGAAGGGTGAAACCACAAAGCCACTGTTTTGAAGCCTGAGCCTGAGCATTTTGGTAGTCGACAGTCGATGTGACATGTGAAGTCTGGCTCGTGCTAGGAAACCGAGGGGCACAGATCAAGTGGGGTTTTTTGGACTGCTTTTTTGCATTTGCACAATGTTTCTAAAATTAGAAGCATCCTGTCTCAAAGTGATGCTGATAAGTTAATCCATGCATTTATTGCTTCTAGGCTGGACTATTGTACTTCATTACTATCAGGCTGTCCTAAAAGCTCCCTGAAAGTCTTCAGCTGATCCAAAATGGGAGAGCATATTTCTCCCATGTTGACTTCTCTTCATTGGCTCCCTGTTAAACCCAGGATTGAATTTAAAATCCTGCTTCTTACATAAAAGGTCTTGAATAATCAGGCCTCACTTTATCTCAAAGACTTCATAGTCCCATATCACCCTAACAGAGCACTTTGCTCTCAGACTGCTGGCTTACTTGTGGTTCCTAGGATGAGAGTAGAATGGGAGGCAGAGCCTTCAGCTTTCAGGCCCCTCTTCTGTGGAACCAGCTCTCAGTTTGGATTCAAGAGACAGACACCCTATTATCTATTTTTAAGAATAGGCTTTAAACTTTCCTTTTTGGTCAAGATTTAGTTAGGGCTGGATCAGATCCTGAACCATTGCTGAGTTATGCTGCTATAGACCTAGGCTGTTGAGGGTTCCTATGATGTACTGAGTGCTTCTTTTACATCAACGTCTTTTCACTCTCTGTGTTTATACCCCACTCTGCATTTAATCATTAGTTATTATTAATCTCTGGCTCTCTTCCACAGCATGTCTTTTGTCCTTTCTTCCTCCCCTCACCCCCAACTGCCTCCAGCAGATGACTGTCCCTCCCTGAGCCTGGTTCTGCCAGAGTTTTCTTCTTGTTAAATGGGAGATTTTCCTTCCCTCTGTCACCAAGTGCTTACTCATAGGGGGTAGTTTTGATTGTTGGGTTTTCTCTGTAATTATTGTATAGTCTTTACCTTACAATATAATGAACCTTGAGGCAACTGTTTGTTGTAATTTGGCACTATATAAATAAAATTTGGGTTTAGCATTTGTGTTATTTTCCATAGACTTTTATATGACTGGACTTTTTCCAACCAGAGGCATCACCTCCTGCTATTAGAAAGAATGGACGCTTAGGGCACTTCCACACCAGCTTGACTTATCAGACACAGAACCCACAGCTTTCTTTTATATACAGTTCATGATAACTAGGGTGCCAGACCCCAATGAACTAAATGTAGACAAAAGAATATGGTTATGCAAGACAGCAAGGGACATAGTAACATTCATAATTCCCTCAGTAAGTAGATAGAATAAGGGTAAAAAGAAGCTGAAGTTCGACCTTTAAAACATCTTGATGCATGCTCAATCATCCAGCTAAGGAAATCCCAGAAAGTTGATTCTGTAGTGTTTTCAGTGAGAGAAACATTTCGTCACTCATCCAGATGACTTCTTCAGTCTCGACTGAGCAGCGCAGTCTCACATAAAGAGGAACACGTGGTGACCCTGATGGTAACCGCAGCTGGGTTCATCACATGACATTTCTGTTGTCATCTACTGCTGCTACTTGCAGCCTTCTATAACAGTTTCTATACTTGGTTTTATTTTGAATTTTACAGATTGTTTATCTTTTTGGTTATGTTGTACTTGCAGCACCTGTGCTGTCAAATTGCTGAAAATGTTTTATTTAGTTCACTTGTGTTTTGTCTGCATTGATGTGTAGGGTCTTTACCTTACAGTATAAAGCACCTTGAGGCAACTGTTTGTTGTGATTTGGCGCCATATAAATAAAATTGAAATGAATGCGTTTTCTTATTTTGCAGTGTACTAAGTTCTCTGTCACTGTATCCTGCTGTGAAAGTAGCCTGCTAAACTGAGTCAAGGAATTCTTGATTTATTGCTCCTATACTCTTTGACCTCAGTCAAGATGAGCTTCTTACTTTGGCAACAGATCAGTACATACCAATCAAAACTGAACCCCTCCACCCACTTCTGCCCCAGATATGTGCTGATCTGTTTTTAGAAGCTGGTAGAATTCTCAGTTCGGTCTCATGTAACCCAGACTACTTCATCATTGTATAATGCATGCATGTGTGAGTGTATGTCAACATACACATGAACCTCATAATGCTTGAAGTTGTGCTAGAGGTGTAAAAAATTTCCACAATAGATGATCAAGTATGGATGAAAAGATTACTCAAGGGCACCAGCTGATCAAATCAAGCCACTTTATTGAGAGTATAGAGCACATTTAAAAACAATGGGAGTTGGCGCATAGTGCTTTCCAGTTGAGCCAAAAACACATACACATGAAAACACACAGATCAATAAAAATAAAATAAGTGTTAAGCATGTGGAAACTGAAGAGCAGTGTAGAGGCTCGGGATCATCGGTGTTTAGTAACAGTTGGTTTCAGGAGCACGAAAGGCAGATGTAGCACTGAGGGGATGGAGACCTTTCAGACCTGAAACAAGATGAGAGTTGAAAGGCAAAGTTAGATGAAATAAAAGGAAGACATGCATGAAATCCACTTCAACAAAATGTAAAAAAATAGAGTAACCTTTACCATAAATTATCATGTGGAGACAGCAAAACCACATACTAATGCAATTTTAATGCTGTCCTTCCATTGGTGAGATGGTTGAGTCTGGACCAAAGCGTTGCAGTGACACATGGAAACTGCCACACTGAGTGTTAAGGATACCTGACAATCCGAGGAAACACAGAGGCAAGGACTTTTACAGCTTATATGGCTAAAAATATATCAGCATCTGCACATACAACAATCAAAAAAAAAAAATCACCACACCCTCTGTTACAGAGTTTGTGCACCCTACAGGTTTATTTTTCACCTGTAAGATGTTCTAGACCCTGCTCATCTTGGCCAGTTCTTAAATAATAAATGGCTTTTGTTCATGCCATGTTTTTGTTTTTTTTTTTAATTTAAAAAACAGATTTGTAAATTTAGAATGCAGTCCATGATCTGCATGAGACCTGTTCCAGCTGATTTACAGGGTTAAGTGCATGGTCTTTGGGTCTTCAATCTGTATTTATATACAAACATTTAGTCCAGAACTATTACCAGTTTTGACATTGTGTCATGATGAGCGACTCAGTACATTTTGTAATGTTGTCATGCACACTGTGGGGTAGACCCGTAGTACACGTTGTCCGCCACTGTGCACATCTAATGTTTCTTCATGAGTTACAGATTCTCAAATCTCTGTCTGGTATAGTAATGTCACTTAATACACAAGTTGGTAGATTATATAACCTGAAAATTAAAGACTCTTGCAAGAAGATACTAGGTAAAATCAACATCACTCTGATTAACAAATTTATGTGAGTGATAAAGATAGTGTAGATAGAACTCTCTTATGATCTACTCATTACACTTTGACTGAAACTGGGGAAAGTGAGAGTAACTTGAACGTGCCTTGTTAGATTGCCAGTGATAATAGATAGATGAACAAGCTGCAGACAAAGTTAGAGGATTAGAGGCCAATTCCAGAGCCCAAACTACGCACGTCCCTTGTGTCTGTGAGAAAATTTAAATTTCTAAAATGAGACCAATGGAAAGGTATCCATTTCAGAGGCATGCTTGAAGCTTGCAGAATGTTCTGTAGGCAGTGTGAAGAACTTCATAAGGGTCTCATTGGAGACAGAAGTGAAATAAAATCTGTTGTGCAACAGATGAACAAGATTAAGAACATGGTGATCAGTGGCTTTTCATCTTCTCATGTAAATAATAGTTACATATGTCCTCGAATTTGTTTAAATCATAGGAAACATTGATTTCCTGATCAAATTGTTTAAAAATGGGAGAGTGGATGAGCTACATCTGAGCCAAAGGTCTGAATCGTTATCAGTTTTAATACTAGAGCTCCCAAGGTGATCATTTTGACCTTTTTAAAATTGCAATATCTTTGTTGCTGTGAACCCCATGTAACTGTAGGATCCTGACTTTTCCTAAATATGTGTATATTGTATTCTAACATTGTCATTTTATTAAAATTACAAGACACAAGGGATTTATGAGTGTTTCTACCTTGAACTTTCATAGGTGGTCATTTTGACCACAATACATTATTGACTTAAATTTATAATATCCCTGACAGCTCCCACTTGCTGTTGATGGGTAAAGTGTCATTTCTGGTATTCTCAAGAACTTGATAAAGGTAAGTGGACTTTATTTAAATCCTAGTGGCGGTTGTCCCCTTTGGAGGTGGTTGTTGACCCATTGTCTGTGTTGGTTCTCAGTCATCTAGGTAATAGTAGTCTCTGGAGTTTTGTGGGTCATTACCAGAAAGGGTTTCCTGTGAAACCACTGTCAGACCTCGTCACTTTAGCTGACCTCAGTAGGTCACCTGAAGTAAGGTGTGAGTGGGGTTTGAGGCACCTGGAAGGGATCTCTAGGCTGTATTGTAGGAAACTGACAGCTGGTGTGATAAGCCACCAACTCTATTCAATGATGGCCATTCACAGTGGGCATAGATGGCTTCTTTCAAACCATCTTTGTTCTGGGTCCAAAATATAAACAGTGGCATCCTCAAAAGACATGTGGTTATCCCAGCTGGGCCTTCATCAAATCAGTGAAAATGCACAGACAAGACTCAGCTATACTTCTGAACCTAAAGGATGAAGGACACTCTTTGAAAATGCCACTGTTGACATTTTGGACCAGGAAGGCGGGATCGTTTGAAAGAGGAGTAAAAGAAGTCCAATGTCCACTGAGAATGACCATCACTGAACAGAGATGGTGGCTTACAACACCAGTTGTCAGCTACCTACAGTGCAGTCTTGAGATCCCTCCCCAAGTACCTCAACCCCCTCTCACTCCTTACGTCAGGCGAGCTCAATAGGTCACATGACTTGGGGGTGGGGGTGTGTGGGAGGGGGTGTGTGTGTGTGTGTGGGGGGGGGGGGGGGGGGGGGGGGGGGGGGGGGGGGGGGGGGCTGTCACACAATGGTTCCACCACCTGAAAACCCTGATGGTAAAGACCTTAGCCCCTCTAGAGGGGGCAACTCCCACTCGGGTTTAAACACATGGGATTCTCCAGCTTTTGGTGGAGAAGCCTGAAGAAGCTTCTTGGATAAGAGGGGAACCAGCTTCAAAAAAATTTAAAGAAGTCCACTTTTTTCGAACTGTTGAGAATACCATGACCTGGATGACTGAGAATCTACACAGACATTTGTCTCTGCTACTGATCTTCCTTGCCACAGCCATCTTTAGTTGATTGGTAATATTACAGATCCATGTATTCTTTGATGTTTTTATTGATTAGGAATCATATTTATAAATATGATAATGATTTATTATAAATGTAAGCAAATAATGTATGGTGGTCAGAATGACCACCTAGTGTTAAAGCCCTAGTAATGACCAACCATGGTGAAGGAAGGTTTAGCTAACAACAGACCTGTCGTTCTTCATCGTAAAAGAAGGGAAAAACTTGAAGATTTATTTTTTAGAGATTATTATTTAGTAGTTTTGTTGATCTGGCCAATATGTGATCAAATTGGGTTCCATGTGGCCACTAAATTAAAATGTGTTTGACACCTTTGTTGACTTAAAAGCTGATATCACCCATGTGATGCCATATTTAGAAGTATTTAAATAAAACCATTTGAATGGGAAAAGAGCAGGAGTTCCTCTTATTTATTTCCTTGCCCCAGGAGATTTCAGTGCTTCACCTTTTACTGAGCACTGAATCTGGAACAAAGCTGCTTAGTTTCATTTTATGCCTCCAGCTGGCAGGAGTGTAAATATTGATTTGGTATCAGATTTCTGAACAAAGGAGAATGAGTTTTAATCAATAATGTTTTATTGCTAATAAATAGCAACAGCACAATTATGCTGAAGGAGAACATTTAAAGCTGTTTAAATGCAGATATATAAATGATAATCTGGAAATATTAATAGTAGGGGTATCTCAGTATATCACTAATGAACTGATAACCATGATACTGATATTAATAACACATGAGTTTGTAAACAATCCAGCAGCTGTCAGTGGGGGAATCATAACGTCAATCACAATACTATAATAATGTATAAATTAATTGTTAATTCCAGTTACATCCATAATTTGATGGAGAAAGAAACTATTTTTGTAGTTTTGTCTCTGTATATCACCACAGTGGCTTTTAAATCAAACAAGATGTGATTGAAGTGCAGACTTTCAGCTTTCATTCAAGGAGTTTAACAAAAGTATTGCGTTAACTGTTCAGGAATAACAGACATCATTGGGTGGTTTCTAGAGTTCAGGCAGTCATTAACTGCAATATCATCATTAAAAATTTTATTAGTCTGTCCAATTACTTTTGAGCTTCTAAAATGAGGGACTGTGTAAAAGTGGCTGTAACTGATAGGTTCTCTTGATTCCAGCTGCTTAGCCATGGAAACCAATTCCATGACACTCTATACTCACTGTTCTTGAGCTAATCTGAAGGCCACATGAAGTTTGGAGGTCTGTAGCGAATGACTGCAGAACGCTGGCAACCTGTGCGCACAATGCACCTGAGCATCCGTTGACCCCACTCTGTGAGTTTACGTGGGCAACCACTTCATGGCTGAGCTGCTGTTGTTCCCAATCGTTTCTACTTTGTTGTATTACCATAAACAGTTGACAGAATAATTAGTAGGGAGGAAATTTTATGACTGGACTTGTTGCACAAGTGGCATCCTATCATGGTACCACGCTGGAAATCACTGAGCTCCTGAGAGCGACCCATTCTTTCACAAATGTTTGTAGAAGCAGTCTGTAAGCTGAGGTGTGGTTTTATACGCCTGTGGCCACGGAAGGGATTGGAACTCCCGTGTTATCTTCTTCAGTGCCATGTGCCAACACAATGCAGAGCAGCTACCTAAACTCTACTCCCACAGAGATTGATTATCTCCTTAATAGTGTTAAATCCTCACTGTGTGTGACCATGGAACACTTTTCAGAAGTGCTTTTCTCCCTGGTATAAGTCACAAGCATACAGCATAAAGAAGCTAATCCATAAGCTGGAGAGGAAATCTCATTGCTCTAATTTAGAAGATCTTCATTTAGCCTGGAACAAGTTTGTTGCTCTATTTTTTTTAAGCCCTCTGTAAAGCTAGGACATCTTACTAATTATCACTTAATAAAATAAATAAATAACAACCCCAGTTTTCTTTTGAGCACTGTAGCCAAGCTGAGAGTGACAGTGAGAGTGAGAACTCTAAATAATTCTTGAAAATTTGCTATAAAATAGCCAACTGATCATCTCCAGAGAAATGGTTTATCTGAAGAGTTTCAGTCAGGATTCAGAATTCATCGCAGTACAGAAACAGCATTAATAAAGGTTACAAATTATTTTCTTATGGCCCCTGACAGTGGACTCATCTATGTGCTTGTTTTGCTAGAACTGAGCGCAGCATTCTACTGTTGACCATACTACTTTATTACAAAGATTAGAGCATCCCATAGGTATTAAAGGTGCTGCACTGCAGTGCTTTGAATCATATCTATTTAAAAGACTCCAATTTGTTCATATAAATGGGGAGTCTTCTTCACACACTAAGGTTAATCGTAGAGTACCACAGGGATCTGTGCTGGGACTAATTCTATTTACATTGTACATGTTTCCCTTATGCAGTATTATTAGAAGGCATAGCATACATTTTCATTGCTATGCTGATGATGCCTAGCTTTATCTATCCATGAAGCCAGATGATACTGCAGGAATGTCTTTTGACCTCTATTTTCCTTCTTCTAAATTCAGATAAAACTGAAGTTATTGTACTTGACTCCGCAAACATGGTATCTAACTAGATACTTACTGAAATTACCTTGGCCTCCAGTAACACCATGAGGAATCTTGGAGTCATTTTTCACCAGGATATGTCCTTCAATGTGCATATTAAACAAATATCTAGGACTGCTTTCTTGCACTTGCAGAATATCTCTAAAATTAGAAACATCCTGTCCCAGAGTGATGCTGAAAGACTAGTTGCATCTATTACTACCTAAAAGCTCCCTGAAAAGCCTTCAGTTGATCCAAAATGCTGCAGAGTACTGACAGGGACTCGAAAGAGAGCATATTTCTCCCATACTGGCTTTTTTCATTGGCTCCCTGTTAAAACCATAATTTCTTCTTCCTACATACAAGGCCTTGAATAATCAGACCCCCACCTAGACCTCATAGTGCCATGTCACCCCACTTCACTCTCAGACTGCTGGTTCCTAGGGTATTTAAAAGTAGAATGGGAGGCAAAGCCTTCAGCTTTCAGGCCCCTGTTCTTTAAAACCAGCTCCCAGCTTGGATTTGGGAGACAAACACCCTCTCTATTTTTAAGATTAGGCTTAAAATTTTCCTTTTTAGAAGGCTCATGATCACTCTAAAATAAAAATTAATCATATAGCTCATAGTTGGGACTGGATCATCAAGACGCTGTTGGTTACATTGCCTAGGCTGCTGGATACTTCCCATGATGTACTATTTCTTTTTCATTCACTTCTTTTCACTCTCTGTGTGTTTATACAGCACTTTGCATTTAATTATTAGTTACAACTAATGCCTTTTGTCCCATCTCCCTCCCCTCACTCCCAACTGGTTATGGCAAATGGCTGCCCCTCCCTGAGCCTAGTTTTGCCTGAGGTTTTTTTCCTGTTGGAAGGGAGTTTTTTCATTCCCACTGTCGCCAAGTACTTGCTCATGGGGGTGGGGGTCTTTGTTAGGGTTTTCTCTGTATTATCCTAAGGCCTTTACCTTAGAAAATAAATTGCCTTGAGGCATTGTGATCTGGTGCTATATAAATAAAATTGCATTGAATTAAAATAGATTAGGAAACTTTAAATAGTCAGATTTCTGTCTGATGAGCAACCAAGACATTGAACACAGGCTCTTAATAAAAATCTTTATTCCATGTTGAGATAAAATCACTTTCTAAAAATATTCAAGAAATCTCAGACAGGCGCACCTGCAGTATTAAGAAATCAGAGAACATCTGAAGAACTATTTATATTACTTTATATTATTTTAGTTTAAAAAAGACTCTTTATCAAGTTATGTTCATAGCCATCACAGGCTCCTATTAGTTTCTCGTGGTTACTACACAGTGACATCACTGACATCAAGCAACAGTGTGACATTTAAGTTCAAAATCAACATATGCATCTTCATGTTGCACGATAAACACTCTTAGAGGTAGTAACAGATTCATAGTAGCTCATTGAAACATTTCTTCCTGAGACCTTATGTCCTTTGTAGTAGCCGCAAAAAGTTAAAATGAAAAAAGAAAAAAAAATTTCCTTGGCCCTCAGGAGGATATGGATCAACTTTAAATCAACTTCAAGTGTCTCAGTAACATGTTCCTCCACCATGTCCTGCTTGATCAGCTTTAACAATCACTGGCATGTGTCAGGAAAATTACTGTCACAAATTATCCAACTTTAAAAAAAAAATTCCCCTATTTGGTGTTTTGGATGGCCAATGTCATCCAAAGGTGTTTAATTAGGTTGAGATAACATCATTTTCATATTCATCAGCTGATCCCCTCATTCCCAATAGATGGAGGCACTGTCAATTTGTAGGACACCAATCCCATCCATATAGAAATATTTTACCATAGATTAAAGTACTATGAACTTTGTATTGACTTGCAGTGATCCATTCTCTAATGGGAGAGAAAACATGCAAGCAAAATGTTCCTCCACTGCATAAGAGACCCCAGATCAAATTTCTGATAGGGGTCAAGGGTTCAGGTTTTTCCTTTAGTCACCTGTTCTTAGAGATGGTGACAGAGCAGTGTACAGCCCCTGTGGACATTTCTAATAATAGCCACAACTAAAATAGGCAGTCATTAAATGAAATCAATAATACCACTTATATAAGACAGAGTAGGCTGGCAGGCTGCCCCTCACACTTGAATTATCATGACATTTGTAACTGAGCTCACTTATCCAAGGGCTTTGGATGCAAGACAAAGTTAATGTCAGTGTTATATTTTATAACTAGAAAATTCTCATATTAAACATGTCTGTCAATAAGAGGACATAAGTGAATTCAAAGGTGATAATCAAGTCAAAAGGAGTTTCAAAAGGATGGCGGGGTATACAGAAATAGTGAATGTGTCAGTAGAATGTTGACAAATAGTACCATCCAGTGGTCAGTTAATGATAGTTAATTTACAGCTGCAGGCAGAAGTTCATACAGTCGTGCATGAATGTCATGGTAAATTTTGGTCTTTTAATGATTTCTTTAAACATTTTTTTTTAAGGGTGGAATGACTGTACAGCACACATATTTAATGACTTAAAAATAAAAGAATTGGGTGCAAAAGTTTGATTTTTTTTTTTATTTTCTCCAATCCACATGGGGCCATATTACAGGCATACATATAGTATACAGTTGTGTTCAAAATAATAGAACATGACTAACCAGATCAATCACTGTTTTGGTAGAAATTTTATTACTACATGGCAAACAATTAACAGTAGAGTCATAGAAAACCAACATTCATGATATGCATGCTTCTGAGTCTGTGTAATTGAATAAATTGAGAGGGCTCCAACGCTCTAAAATGGAAAGCAAAACCAGAAACGTGGAAGAAAACGGAAGACTACCATTTTTGAATGGTTCGAAGAATAGCCAGAATGGCAAAAACTCAGCCAATGATCAGCTCCAGTTACCCTGTGAGTACTGTAACAATTAGAACATGCCTGTGTGAAGCTAATCTATCGGCAGGAAGTCCCAGTAAAGTCCCACTGTTTAAAAAACAAAACAAAACAAAAAGACGTGCTGAAGAGGATACAATTTGCCAAAGAACACATTGACTGGCCTATACAGAAATGGAGAAACATTTTGTGGACTGATGAAAGTAAGATTGTTAGACGACCCTGAAACACTGAATTCAAGCTACAGTACACTCTGAAGACAGTGAAGCATGGTGGTGCAAGCACGACCTGGGGATGCTTCTCATACTATGGTGCCGGGCCAATTATCGCATCCCAGAGATCATGGATCAGTTTGCATATATCAGAATACTTGAAGAGGTCATGTTGCCTTATGCTGAAGAGGAAATGCCCTTGAAATGGGTGTTTCAACAAGACAGCGACCCCAAACACACCAGTAAGCGAGCAGCATCTTGGTTCCAGACCAATTAAAATTAGTCATGGAGTGGCCCGGACCCTTAATCCGATAGAAAACTTGTGGGGTGACATCAAAAATGCTGTTTGAGGCAAAACCAAGAAGTGCAGAGGACCTGTGGAAAGTTGTCAGATCATCCTGGCTGGAATACCTGTTCACAGGTGCCAGAAGTTGGTAGACTCCATGCAACACAGATGTGAAGCAGTTCTCAGAAACAGTGATTATATAACTAAATATTAGTTTAGTGATTAACAAGAATGCTAAATCCTGAAGATTTTTCAGTTTATATAGTAAATAATTGAGTGCGTAAAGAAAAATGCACACTGCTATTTTTTGAACAGCCCAATATTATTTTTTCTTAATTTTCTGTAAAGTAATTTAAAAATTGATATTTTTCTTAGAATATAATGTGCAGTGTTCCCAATGCATGGAAATAATTATAAGGATTCTGAGCTTTACTCGCATTTTTAAACAGACTACTTTGAACACTACTGTGCATACAGGCTCAAATATATGCATATACTTATTTAAATCTTTTCATAAGTGGTGCTGAAGATTCTACAATGTCTTAACTTGACAAAGCCAAGGTCCATTAACTTGTTAGTGATCATGATTGACCACAACTGGTAGGTTCTCTTTGCCAGCATAAAAAGGATTTGTTTGACAGCACTCGTTAGATTGACCAATACTCAGAACAATGGGAAAATCCAAGGGATTCAGTGAAGCCCTAAGAGGGAGAATTATAGATTTTATTGATTTCAAGATCAGTTCAAACAATTGTACATAAGATATTTGGATGTCTCTCTGCTTTTCCAAGATCTGTAAGAAGACCCAAACTGTCACCCTCAGATGAGAGGAACTTGGTTTGGATGCTCAGGACCAAGGGTCAAGCCTGCCATGAACTGGAAATTTCTGGAACATCTGCGTCACTGTCTACAGTGAGGCAAGTTTTACATTGCCATGGACTGAGAGGCTGCAACCAAGAAAGACAACTGCTCCAAAATCAACACCTTCAAGCTTGAAGTTTGCAGCTGCCCAGATGGATGAGCCAAATGTCTTCTGGAGAAAGGTTTGATGGTCAGACGAAAACAAGAATGAACTTTCTGACCACAATGGAAAGAGGTAATGTTTGGAGGAGTAAAGTAAGCCTTTCAAACCTAAGAACACCGTACCAACTGTCAAGCATGGTGGTGGTGGCATCATGCTCTGGAGCTGTTTTGCTGCCATTGGTACTGGTATATTGCACAAAGTGGATGGAATAATGAAGAACTACCTCCAATTTAAGCCCAAATCAACAGATAGATGGTTGAAACTTGGACACAGTTGGGTGTTCCAACAGGATAATGATCCCGAACAGATCAAAACTGGCAAAACAGGCTAACATTAAGCTTCTGGAATAGCCTTCCCAAAGCCCCAGCTTTAACCCTACAAAATCTGTGGACTACGCTTAAAAGCTGGCTCGGTGCTAGGAAACCAACCAATTTAAACAAAACTACCAATTCTGGCTACCAAAAGCATCTAGTTAAGGGACATTTAACCAAAATTTGATGATGTATACATCTGATGTATAATATTGACCTTGTGAGGGTTGGAAAAATCCCAAATAAATTCAAACTTGTGTACCCAATGCATATTTTTCAAGTTATTCAAATTGTATGATGTGCAGCCACTCCACCTTGAAAAGAGAACAGTTCAAAGAAATCAAAAGCCCAAAACCAACATGACATTCATGGTCGTGATGTGTAAAGTTCTGACCACAACTATATTTGGTCTAAAGCAGTGGTTCTCAAATCCAGGCCTCGTGGCCCGGTGTCCTGCAGCTTTTAGATGTGTCCCTGATCCAACACACCTGAATCAAATGGCTGAATTACCTTCTCAGTATGCAGTCAAGTTCTCCAGAGTCCTGCTAATGACTTCTATATTTGACTCAGGTGTGTTGAAGCAGAGACACATCTAAAACCTGCAGGACACCGGGCCACGAGGCCTGGATTTGAGAACCACTGGTCTAAAGGGTCTGCTTCACTTAAAGATGGACTTGTCATTTTATATAAAAAAAAGTCAACTCAGACCAAAGCTCCCAGCTGATCAGAGAGCGACAGAGCGTGACTCTCAGAATCAGCCAACTACACAGTACCTTTAGTAGATGAAGCCATGCAAAATTTGACCTTTATACAATTTTATTTTCGATTACATGCCCTAAAACATAATATGGGTGAGTTATTTTTACTTATTTTTCAAGCATACCATTTCACAGGTGGAGGAGATAAAATTTTCAGGCCTGAAAAACATTTAAGCTCTGTTAAAAAGCTGCAACCAAATCTATTTCACAGTGGTTAAAACTGGTTCAGGGCTTCCTTTCTCATTTGACAAATATGTGTGCCTGGTTGATGAGAAAAACTAGCCACAGGAAGAAAATTTTCCCTTCATTTGAGTTCAACCCCATATTTTCCAAAACATGTCAAGATCCATCAGCAGTGAGTTTTTAATCTCTTAACCTCCAACCATTATATAAACTACTTCCATCTTGATCACCTTAAAAATCACATGATGCATGTGACAAATAAACCTTATGCATCATTCATTTTCTGCTCATTAACACAAATATCTAATCCAAATGCATTTAGGCACGCAGACCAGAATCTGCTGAATTTCAAACCGAACATCAGAACAGGGGAAAAAGTGATTTGAGTACTGTGGCATGGATGTTAGTGCACATTAGGCTGGTCTGAGCATTTTTATTAAAAAAAAAAAAAAAACAAAACAAAACAAAAAAAAAAAACAGCTGATCTGGGATTTTTTTTTTTTTTTTTTTTTTTAAGTTTTTTGGCCCTTTCATGGCAGACATGCAGTGAACGGCGACAGGACGGGACTCCATTCAAAATGTGCAACTTGTATATTATATGTATTCATTACACAGACTGATATTTCAAATGTTTCTTTTAATTTTGATCATAACTGACAACTAATGAAAACCCCAAATTCGGTATCTCAGAAAATTAGAATATTGTAAAAAGGTTCAATCTTGGAGACACCTAGTGCCACACTAACTTATAACACCTGCAAAGGCCTTTAAATGGTCTTAGTCTAGTTCTGTAGGCTACACAATCATGGGGAAGACTGCTGACTTGACAGTTGTCCAAAAGACGACCTTTGACACCTTGCACAAGGAGGGCAAGAGAAAAGGTCATTGCTAAAGAGGTTGGCTGTTCAGAGCTGTGTCCAAGCACATTAATAGAGAGGCGAAGGGAAAGAAAATATGCGGTAGAAAAAAAAAACTGTACAAGCAATAGGGATAACCGCACCCTGGAGAGGATTGTGAAACAAATCCCATTCAAAAATGTGGGGGAGATTCATAGAGTGGACTGCAGCTGGAGTCAGTGCTTCAAGAACCACCACGCAGACGTATGCAAGACATGGGTTTCAGCTGTCGCAGTCCTTGTGTCAAGCCACTCTTGAACGAGAGAGCGTCAGAAGCATCTCGCCTGGGCTAAAGACAAAAAGGGCTGGACTGCTGCTGAGTGCTCCAAAGTTTTGTTCTCTGATCATAGTCAATTTTGCATTTCCTTTGGAAATCAAAGTCCCAGAGTCTGGAGGAAGAGGAGAGGCACAGAATCCACGTTGCTTAAGGTCCAGTGTAAAGTTTCCAGTCAGTGATGGTTTGGGGTGCCATGTCATCTGCTGGTGTTGGTCCACAGAGGTCTAAGGTCAACGCAGCCATCTACCATAAAGTTTTAGAGCACTTCATGCTTCCTGCTGCTGACCAACTTTATGGAGATGCAGATTTCATTTTCCAACAGGACCTGGCACCTGCACACAGTGCCAAAGCTACCAGTACCCAGTTTAAGGACCATGGTATCCCTGTTCTTAGCCAGCAGACTCACCTGACCTTAACTCCATATAAAATCTGGGGTAGTGTGAAGAGGAAGATGAGACCCAACAATTCAGAAGAGCTGAAGGCCACTATCAGAGCAACCTGGGCTCTCATAACACCTGAGCAGTGCCACAGACTGATCAACTCCATACCACGCCGCACTGCTGCAGCAATCCAGGCAAAAGGAGTCCCAACTAAGTATTGAGTGCTGTACATGCGCACACTTCTTGGCGAACATTTCTGAAAATCCTTTGTATTGTCTTAATATTCTAATTTTCAGATATTGAAGTTGGGGTTCATTAGTTCAGTTATAAACATCAAAATTAAAACATTTGAAATATATCAGTCTGTGTACTGAAATCAACTTTTTCATGATATTCTAATTTTATGACCAGCACCTGTATGCTGTGTAATGATGTAACAGCTTGCAAATGTTCAAGGGGGGAGGGGCAGGGGAGTCTTGCCATTTGACAATGCCAGCAAGAGTTTATATGGACTGCCATTTTGTAGCACTTACCAAATTCAATTTCAGTGGTTATAAGGACAAAACTGCAAGTTGGCGCCAAAACTGAAAATGGTCAATTTGCATCAGCAAATTGACCAACTGCAAAAGCAGTTACTCCTACACAGAAGTTGCACTATCAGTTTTGCATTTAGGTTTACACTTACTGCAAGAGATTTACTCACCATTTAGATTTTAAAGTGGGAGTCTTTAAGCACACAGCATGTGATTAATTTTCAACCACAAGTTTCCTCACATAAATGGCTTTATTAAGCAGTGAGGATGCATGACATTTAAAAAAAAAAAAAAATTGACATGTAACATAAAAGACTGCAGAAGGCATGAGTCAGTAAAAAAAGGGATCCACAAAACTTTGAGCCAATCTATTTAGGCACTTTTACCCATTAAGTGATTAGACTCTTTAAGAACAAATTTAAAAGAAATGCCTATGCACATATCCATTAGGCCTATGGTGCATCATCTGGACTTGCAGTAAACCTCTATTGCTTAAAACCTGGCCATGGCAGAGTGCTGGGTGATCTAAAACTTGGACCAAGATTGCTGGTTGGCCTTGTCTCTCTGTAGGGAGAGAAAAAAAAATTAGACCAGAGAACCAGCCAAAGTACAGTGCTGATGGAAACAGAAGACTTACATCAGATCTGGCATTTTGGCTTCACCCCAGACAAATGGAATGGCAGCATCATCAGCTTCTGCAAGATGGGACACTCAACTGTTCAGACTCGGGCTCAGAAATAAAAATGTGACAACACTTAAGGTGCATTTAAGGTTCTAGATCAATTCTTCATTTAAAAAGAAATTAGTTTGATAGATGCCTCTCCAAGAGGAACATGCAATCCACATTCTGTAGAGCTCACTTTTTAACAAGTACTGTTTGATCTTTACAAAAAAAAAAAAAAAAAAAAAAAAAAAACTGCCATCCTGGTGTTTTAAGACCAGATTTGATGAGTAGGGGTGGATTTAAGGATATTTCATGCCATACAGCAGAGGCTCTTTATGAGGTAGGCCTGATCAAATACATACCCAGCTTTTTATGCCAATACCATAATTTTTAACAGTTATATTCAGTAAGCACCAACAAGACCATTAACCCATGTGGAAAATATTTACTGAGCTCACAGACATCTGGCAACTTAGAACGCAAGCTCCAACACTCCCATTTGGGGTTCACTTAGATTTTTCAGTCATACCATCGTCCCAGTCTTCAGCCATGTTTGGATTCATCCAAGTACTAACTGGGACATGCCAGTTAAAAGCGCCATTTGCACTTCCAGCTGTAAGAGGCAGAAAAAAAAAAAATAAAGACAAACACGACTAAATTTGCTGGGAAGAAAAGGGGGGGGGGGGGGGATCTCACCCTCTTCAGTGTCCACAGATATTCTGTCCTCACAGGTCTCAGTGTGGTGAGCCAGCTCATGCTTGTGGACCAGATGGCGAGCATTAAAAGGGCAAGTTTTCAGCTCACTGGCCAGGTTGGGATGGTTCTACAGAGACGATATTAACAGTTAAACTTGCCATCAGTCACAGAAAGGGCAACTCAAGCCAGAAAATTACTAACGACCAGTTCCAATTTCACCATTAAGATTAACAGTTTTTCCTTCCTCCACCCAACAATGCAGATACTGTTTCACTCTACAATTAGGAATTGTGATTACTAGCTATTCTATATCTTACCAAAAACCTACCACACACTACCTACTGTTGCCATCCACCTACTAACTTGAGTGAAAAATTCTGAGTCTTCTAAACATTTCACAGAAATGTGAGCGTTCAACATGAGCTATGTGTACATTTACAGCAGCCAGAAGAAATCAGACTACTTTAGAGAGCATTTCAATGTTTGGTGTGTTAAAGTCATAGGAGTCGGTTAAGCTGTTCGATCATTCTGTAGGATGTCTTGTGCTGTACAACTCAACTGCATTACACCAATATAAGACTGCAAGTAATCAATTTAATGCAGAGCTGCAGCATGCAGGCCATTTTAACCAAGTGCACCTAAAACTGGTGACTAGGACCAAATGCAACTAAATACTGAGATCAGCTACTCACAAAACCCAAGTTACTTCACAGCAGTCTTAGAAATTAAGCTAAAATTTTTTAGTTAGCAGCAGACAGTAAATTGTTAACTACAATGAAAAAGTAAAAAAGCCTTTAACTGAACAAAATAGACAAAATTATATTTTACAGGTAAAATTTAAGAAAAATTATTCTCAGGCTTTAGTATGAATCTTAATTGGGTCACACTTGTCAAACTTTCTTTGGTGCACCTGTTGAAACTTGGGATGTAATACCTACTGCCAAGGCTAAACCCTCTTATAGAGGCCAACACTGAAACCAAACACTTTCGAAACAAATATTTATAAGCCCAGTTTGACCGGAACTAAAGTAAAAGTAAACAATTTAAGACTTAAATTTTAAGAAGCCTGCACTTGACTCACCTTCCTACACTTTATGAGATGGTAAGGAAAGCGGCAGGTCCGGATTTGGTGGCTTTTGTCAAAGGGACACTGCAGAAGTTTTTCTGGGTCAGCATTTCCTTTATCTTTTAGGGGGCAAACACATGAACTACTCAATATTTAAAGAACTGGCAACTGCTTAAAAGTGAACAGTTTTACCATTTTCTTCTTGTGCTCCCTCTGCATGAGGAGTCCTGGATGGAGTAGTAGTTGTGCCAGACTTCATGTTGCTCGCCATCTGTGGTTGAGGTTTACTGCTTGCAGGCAGCCTGCGTGCCCCCCCCCCCCCAAAAAAAGGTTAAACCAAAATGCCTGCAGGTTAGTAGTGGAAACACATGATGCAGCACTCAAAAAATGCATAACCATAGTAACCCCACAGGTCTGCCACATTTTTTTTTTTAATCACCTCAGCAGGTATGTTACAAAAATATGTATTCTTTCAGTTACATCTGAAACACGTAGAGATAGAAAGCATAGGAAAAAAAATTTTTAATTTTGATAACAAAGCCACAAATAATGAAGTTACACCCGATTAACTACGCCGATAGCGTGCACTGTTTTACCACATCAATGGAAAACTAATCTTAAAGTGCATTACACAGAAAAGTATGGCAAGAGCTGAGAAAACAGCTTTATAACAGAATAGTTTGTTTCTAAACTAACTGACTTTCATTTGTTGATTGCCTTGGCCGCCATGGATTGTAGCTTTGGCTTTTCCTAACGCTATTAAACTACTTTCTGGTCAAGAAAACTTGATGAAACTAATAGCTTCAAGCTGAAACAAAATTACACGTCCATGTACTCCATAACTCCTTAACACCAGATTTGAACGTTTTACGGTTTTCTGGTTAGTTTTCAGGTCAAAATTCGCCCCGAGTACCACGTTTGGCTAACAGAAAGCAAAGCTTTAAGTCTAAAATAAGGCAGTACCTAGCTCAAAGACACGCACATAAAAGTTACTAAATTTCGCAGTTTGCCAGCAAAAATTTGCAAGCTGCTTAGCAACTAAACCACAAATTGCGTGAGAGAGAACGGCTAAACCGTTCACTTTAAACACCCAAACATTGTTTGGTGAAGTTTACAGCAAATGATTTGGATAAAGTTTGGACCGAGTTTAACGTTACCGCAAAAAAAACGTGCTCCTTTCCGCTGTTCTTGAGCCGCAAACGATTTCAACTGCACACACAGACTACTTTAAACCTCGCTAAAGTCACGTGATCCCTCATGGACGAAGGAGTATTAGGGCCACATTGAAAAAAAAAATTAAATTGTGCATTTCGAGAATAAAGTCAAAATTTCGAGAATAAAGTCGTAATTTCGAGAAAAAAAGTCAAAAATACTATTTCGAGAATAAAGTCAAAATTTCGAGATTAAAGTCGTAATTTCGAGAAAAAAAGTCAAAATACTATTTCGAGAATAAAGTCAAAATTTCGAGAATAAAGTCGAAATTTCGAGAAAAAAGTCAAAACGTCAAGACGTCGTATTACATCCCACAGGCCATGAAATTAAGTGAGGAAAGTGACCACTACCTGCCAGAGTGTGAACATTAATGAAGAGAGAAGGTAAGTGAAGTGTTCATGTTGTATTGTTGACTGATAGCCACACGCGGTATGTAAATCTTGAGTACAATGCTATTCCTCCGCTCATAATCTCCCACATAAAAAGTGACAAGCAGCCAAAATCTACTGGCCAAACTAGCTAAAATTGCAAGATGCTATCACAGACGGTACACTTTGTTTTTATTAGTTGTCATCATCTTAAACTAATTGCTTATGTTAACATCCTGTGACTCTTTTAGATCTGTTTAAAGGACCATACTCTGGAAGAGAACCGCTTCTCTGAAACTGACAAAAATGGCAATCACCGTGACAGATTTCCTACGTGATCGGGGGGTTCCAGAAGAAGCACTCACACTAATCGAGGAGCAAAAGGTGCGATGTGACAGAGACACATACAGGGTAGCCAACTATAACCTGCAAGTGAATCATGGTATTCTCTGAGAATGCAACCGGGGAAAAGTGTATGCTATAGTAACTTAAGATGCAGAGGCCCCGCAAATTAGGTCATTTCAATATAACAGCCAGTTTTCATTTGCATTTTTAGGGATTTTATATTCAGGCTTTTCTTCCACTACCACTTGTAAATGCTCCACTGTAAAAAATGTCAATCTATTATTTATGATATGACAATGATATACAACAGAGGTGAATGAAAGACTATACAGATATATCCATACATTGTTGGACTGGGATAGTTTGGTGACTGTTTTTCTTCAATATTGACTTGGTTGCGAAATGATAGAAATAGGACACACCTAGTTAACTACTTACTAGTTTAAATACATCAATCCTTCCATTTTCTGCTTATCTTGTTGCTGTCATTCTTTCAGCTGCTCCCTTGTTCATAACGGGTTGCCACAGCAAATGGAAATACATATTTTATCTTTAAGATTTTTACACCAGATGCCCTCCCTGACACAACTATTCCTGGGATGTTAATATACCATTAATGGATTTAATGCAAGTTATTGCATTTTAATATTTAATTTAGCCATATAAGATGATAGTTTGTGGTTCTAAATTTAGTGGGCTATTTTTGTTGTTTGAATGAATTTGAATGTTTGAACTTTAAATTTAAATTCATTTGAATAATTTTGTTGGTATATTTCTACAAATTACATTTATTTTGAGGGCAGAAAGGTGGTGTGGTGGTTAGAACTGTTGTCTCATAGTGAGACGGTCTGGGTTCGAGTCCACCTTGGCAAACCTTTTTGCGTGGAGTTTGTGTGGGTGTTCTTCAGTTTTCTTTCACAGGCCAAAGACATGCACTTAGTGGGGTTAGGGTTCTATTTAGGATTTTAAATTGCCCATAGTTGTGAATGGTTGTCTCTCTCTCTCTCTCTCTCTCTCTCTCTCTCGCTCTCTCTCTCTCTGTGTTAGCCCTGCTACAGGCTGGCAACCTGTACAGGGTGTACCCTGCCTTCTGCTCTAAGATAAGCTGAAGAAAATGGGTGGATGGACATTTACATTTAATTTACTTATCTCCCAAAGTCACAAATTGCACACAAAGGTTAGGCTACATTCATAACATACAAATCATTTGCTATATAATCAATCATTTAGCATAATGACCTGAGTAAGATGCCATGAGTTTGTTCAAATGAATTTGCAGATTCTTTCCAAAATTTTCTGCATACATATGACAAATGATCCTTATCGTGGTTTTCCTATTCTTCACAGATCGACAGGGATGTCATCTTGCTTATGGACGATTCAGCTTTGGCTAACTACATTCCCTCATATGGAGACAGAATTGCTCTTTTTAATTTTTGCAAAAATCAGAAACCTGTCTCAAAGCGAAAAATGGGCCTTTTTGAAAAGCTCAGAGAAAAAATGAAACTAAGAAGGGAAACCAAACAAAGTGAAGAGGAGCCTAAAACCTCTAAATCCAACTCTAGACGAAGAGTCATTAGACGGACTGTTGAGATAGGTTGGATACACCAAGACAATACTGAAATCAAACAGGTTAGAGCAAAGCAAGGAGGAGGGACCAGAAAAGTTGTTATGAACATCAGTGGTGGATATAATGACATCCTGAAAGAAGGGAAAAGTCTTTTTTTCCCAAATGGTGTTTCAAGTAAAGGCCATGAATCAGACTTCACATTTGATGTTTGGGATTTTCAGCAAAATTCCTTATCTGGTGACATCTCAATTGGCACAATATATGACACCGTCAAACTTCCCATGCTGCGTTTCTACATTGCCACAAAGCAACAATCAGTTGTAGATGTTTCTTCCACTGAATCAGAACACACTGATGTTAATTCTAACTTTTATGGCCAGGATGACATTATTGAATTTTCTGACAGCCAGTCCTTTTCTTCGGCACCCAATTACTCAGATAATGATCAGGACAGTCCTCATCAGCAAGTTGCCTCTGACCAGTCAATTGTTACAAATCAGCCAGTCACCACAGATCCCATGGTGGCTTCAGAGGTCCATTTTATCTTACCAGAGATATTATCAGATGATGCAGTTGTTCTTCACGACTATGTAACACTGGGAGAAAATCCACATAATATCTCTGACCCAGAAATTACATTTGGCCCAAACCCAGAAGATGATTTTGATAATGCTGACACACTGATTTATCAGCCTGAAACACCTGACCATTCACCTCAAACAAAAATGCTAACCATACACCACGCAAATTGTTTCAATGATATGATTGAAGCATTTTCTGACCCAGACACTCTGACTACACAACTGACAGTGAGGCGACTACTTCCAGATAATTCTGAGGAAGCTGGTAGTGGCTCAGGGGTACTCAGAGATATCTTTAGTGCCTTTTGGCAAGAATTCTATGATCGTTGCACTCTTGGTACATCGGTGAAAGTGCCCTTCATCAGACATGATTTCAAGGCTGACACCTGGAAAGCTATTGGCAGAATTTTCTTGAGAGGATACCAAGATTGCCACTACCTTCCCATCAAGCTTGCATCCCCTTTTGTTGAGGAGATGTTATTTGGAGTAGTGTACAGTGACCTGACAGAAGTCTTTCTTCAGTTTGTAAGCTGCCAGGAGCGAGAGATCCTCAGACAGGCTTTACAGGACTTCTCTTCCATTGAAGCTGATGACCTTCTTGAGGTCCTTGACAACTATGAGTGCAGAAGAAGAGCCTCAGCAGAAAATCTACAATCAATTTTGATTGAAATTTCACACAAAGAACTTGTGCAAAAGCCAATGTTTGTAATTGATTGTTGGAGGGATATTGCAAAACCACAAATCAGTCTGCATTATGAGAAGCTAAGGAAGATGTACGATGACCTTAAACCCACATCTAAAAAGGTGACAAGGCTGTTAAAGTTTCCAGGTGATATGACAGCAAAGCAAAAAGAGGTTGAGCATCATCTCAAAAGGTATATCAGAGAACTCAATGAAGAAAAACTAGGGAAGTTTCTGAGATTCTGCACAGGTTCTGATTTGATTGTGTCAGACAGTGTCACTGTGGAGTTTACAGTAATGTCTGATTTTACAAGACGTCCAATAGGACGAACATGTGGCATGTTCCTACAGCTACCTGATAGCTACGAAAATTTCCCTGACTTTCGTGCTGAATTCAACGAAATTCTTGAAAGCAACATTTGGGTGATGGATATTGTGTAGCATTATTATGTGGCCCCTTAGCCATAATTCTGGCTATGCTGTTGCCAGGCTAATAAGTTTAAAATGGTGAAAAAGATCACAGCCTTAGTTAACCAATAGAAACACCTACAACTGTTTATTTCCTTTTCTTAGGTGTACTTTGTCTTCAAGTCTCATCTGTTCTGTCCGGTTATACTAGTGGCCTATACTGGACTTTTTTGATATCTGTTTTTACAGGGCCACTTCAAGTACATTTCTCACAAGCTGGGTTCTAAGCTATCAGCAACTGCATATCTGTTTTAAAAGGTGCTGAATTGGAAATGACATGTCTTTGTGTGTAGATGTTATTACAAAATTGTAATAAGTGATTCATATAAAATAAATGTAAATAACAGACAGTTAGGACCTTATTGATATTTTTCAAATCTTCACTGACAAAATATTGTTGGATTGAATCTGCACTTGATATGGTAGGTGAGCATCATATTTTATTTAAAGTTATTGTAAAATAAAACCAACATGTGCAGACTCTTGTGAATAGACACGTTTACATCTGTTCTAAGCAGCTACAGCAAGCTAATGTGAATACCAATTACATCCTCCAAGGGATTCCTATGCTTTTCAATTGGCTAATCAATATTTGTGAATGTGCACATGTAAGATTTCCCGTTCATGTGACATTTCCCATTGTTACATCTTCAGGGTTTTATGTTGCTTAGTATGTTCATAATTTAGACAATGTATTTTTTCTTCATATAGTCACTGAACTGCATTGAACTGCTGCTGCAAAAATGCATTTCAGTTTTGTGCCTTAGGATATGGTTTCCCAAGTACACACAGGACAACTGTGATGAAGCCACAAGTTTTACATGATTGATCTGTAACTGCACAAATCATATTAATTCTGGGAGTATGCCATGCTATTTTTTTTTATTTTTTTTGTCATTTTAAAGTAATGGAAATTGTTATTTCTTTTTATGTTATCTTAATTTTCTTTACAAATGCACCAAAGAATGTTCATAATTTGATGTTTTTAAAAGTGCACCAGTTTCATTTCTGTATGATCTGTTTAACAATCAGTTAAGTTAATAATCAAGACTTAATAGCTAGTTGATAGCACAAAAAGTTAGTGAAATAAAGAGTTTTCTATTTAAAGATTTTGTGTCTAGTGACTGGCACCTGAGTAATTTTGCAGGAAATTAAGTGCACATTGCATCCTCTACAATACAATCTTTTAATACTCCAGCATGTTGTGCCATTGTTACAGACAATATTCTTGTAGACTGTTATGGTAACCTTCATGTTGAGTCAGTCCTTGACAGTTTAACACAAATTAAATTGAAGAATAAAAGCATAGTTAACCCACCACAAATTATTTCAGCCTTCATATATACATCGCTCCTTCACAGCAAACACTGATTAAGGTAGTCAGAGGGGAAAAAAGGAATACTTTCATTGTGAAAATAAAGTTTTACAAGTAGGCCCATGTTATGGGTAGAAATAGCTTTTATACTCTGTTAAATTGTCCACATTTAGAGGACTTCATGGTTTCAGTACCAGGCTTCTGAAATCTGACAGCTCACACCAATTAACGTCCTTAGAGGACTATCCTGCCTTAAATATTTAGCAGTATTTCATTTCTTAGTAACAAGTACAATTCAGCAGCAGAAAATGCATCTCTTGGAGCATCCCATCCTTTTTCCTGCATTAGAAGACAGCAGAGATCAAATACAGTTTCATCACAGGGGTACTGGCTTTTGGGGGTGCACTCCTCCTTACATAGGGCCAGCTCCTCCAAATCAATAGTCTTAAGACAGTCTTCAGCGCCATGCATCTCTGGAAGTGTGTACATCAAAACAGGACGGCCTCCAGTCACCTCGTGACCCGCCTTTGGCCTTATTTTGTGGGAATTCCAGGTTGTCACGACTTCATTAAGTTCTTCCTGAATAAAAAGATAATGAAAACATCATACTGAAGCTTTTAATTTTTCTGTTGCTGCTGTTGCGCGCATAGTCCTAATAAAAATAGTCAGGTGTGCGAATTTTTTGAGAATTATGCGCTCCAATACCAAATATTAATATTCCAAATATGCTCTAATTAAAACAATGCTGACTTTATGATGGAAGATGTGGATAACGAAAGCAAGGGTAATGAGCTCGGAAACGTACCTGAACAAGGTTTAGGAAGCAGAACTGAATTAAGCTTTTATCCAAAAAATCACCGGAGAAATGCCCATCATCTTGGAGAGTTTGGAAAAGATTGATCCAAAACTGTGCACTTTGTTTTCTCAAGATTCCCCACCAAAACTCAATACGCTGGTTTGCGGTGCTGCGCCCATAGACAAAACTTCGGTCTCTTGCAAAACTGTCAGTGTGGTTCCTTCGCAAAAAGACAAGCATGTTTTCAACATGTCCATTTTCTGTCCCCCTGTCAGCGCGCAGACGCTCCGGACATCCTCCCAAGCGCGCAATAGATGTGATGAAGTAATCAGCAATCACCTTTGGGTCGTTGTTTGTTCTGTAGGCTTCCATCCACACAACATAGCGACTAAAACCATCAATGCAGCCATTGATGCCAATGCCATAGGGCTTCAGTTTATCGTACGAATCCATGTGCCACAGAGCATTTGGGCCTTTATTACGGTAATGCCTGCGTCTCAGACGGCGCGCCCGCCTGAGCTCCACACCTTCAGGATCAAACAACTTGATCAGCTGCCTTATTGTGTCTTGTGATGCAACATACCCCCTCTGTAATGCACGAAGGTGTAACCACCGATATCCTTGCATCTGTCCGTTGCCAGCTATTTCATTTTGCACAAATCCGGCCAATTCTTCCAAATCTGTGTGATTTTTCCTTCTGACTAGACACAGATTTCTGCACCATCTCTTCAACGTCCTTATACTTATAACTACATCGTGTTTATGCGCTAAAAGAGAAAGAATTTCCTTATTACTAAAACCGATTTTGAAATATAGTTTCACTAACTCATCCACGCAAGGCATACTGGAGAGGGTATAGCAGACGTCGCGTGGCAGCTGTTTGACTTGAAACGACTTTATTCTCGAAATTTCGACTTTATTCTCGAAATAGTATTTTGACTTTTTTCTCGAAATTAGGACTTTATTCTCGAAATTTTGACTTTATTCTCGAAATAGTATTTTGACTTTTTTTCTCGAAATTACGACTTTATTCTCGAAATTTTGACTTTATTCTCGAAATGCACATTTTAATTTTTTTTTTCAATGTGGCCCTAATACTCCGTCGTATTAATAATATTTAAATTGCTAAAAATCACTGAATATAAAAATGTTTTTTTTTTTTATTCAGAAACATGCAAATGTTATATCTACATATCAGGATATGGTTATTGTAGACATTTATCATCACAGTAACAGCGTTACAAACAGAGACAACAGAATCTGAAAGAGCAGAATGGAAACAGTGGCTCACAGATCCAGGACCAGGACAGAAAGATGCACAGGCAAATATGCTGCTTGGTGGAAAAATTTGAGTCTGATGCAACTTTGTAGTTTTTTGGAAACCTGGCGCATGCGGTCACTGCAGCGGTCTCAGTCAAATACTTAGCATGACTTTTTTTAAAATGCAGTCAGTTTGGTGACAGCATTGCTCTGTGGCTTCAGATTGTTTTAAACACGACTTACACAGGAGGAGCATCTTCCCATTCTAACTGATCTTCCTCCAACATCTTCACAGCAAGGGGAGCCAGGATGGCAGCCTGGGAGGAAATCCATAGTGGAGAGTAGAGAGGGAGAAAAAAAAACACCTCTCAGTATCATATAATACCTACAGTAATACATAAGTAATGTGTTATATTACATACGCACACGTGTGTGTTCCTTTTGATGAAGCTACCAAGCACTGTTAATCCAGTGTGAAAACTTCAGCTAGCTAAATAAATGAAAAATCAAGCCAACAATAATCATACAGGAAAAAAATGCAGTGAGCTTCTTCATGTTTCTGTATCATTCTTATTCTTAATTTCCTCAAATAAATGCTCAAAACACAAATGTGCTGACTCAGCAACACTCTTATTAATGTTTATCAGACTGTGAGATTCACACTAAAATGTGCTGACTGAATCTGATTGATATCTGCCTGCTTTTTTAAAAATGTATTTTAAAAAGCTTAATTTACTTAAGCATGAAATACATTTCTGTTTGTCAAATGGCCAGAAAGACACAAGTGAGGTAACAGACTCACCCTCATTACAGGCAATTCTTCCTTAAGATTAGTTAACACACCAGCAACAACACCTATAAACTTAATAAAAAAGATGATGACCCCTGTGGCTCACAACTTACCTGATATCAAAGCTCCTCCTCCTTTTCCCTTCTGGCTGCTCCATGGTCATCTACCTGGATGTGCACATGACATCAGAAGAGACACCACAACAGTGTTAGCGCTGCATAGTTAACTCATAACTCACATTTTACAGGTGCATTAGTTAAGATAGATTCCAGATGTTATGCAGACCCTGTTCACACAACATTTGAACAGAGTCACTGAAGCAAAGTTCAAATTGTACTGACCTTAATTAGGCAGCACGCAGAGATGAGACAGCCTGAATAAGATCAACAGCAGTGAGCTGCAGGCTGCAACACAACATCGAGGTATAATATTAATAAAGATGATTCATCTGAAAAAAAAACTGATGACAGTTCTATGTCCTAGAGTCCATTCAAATCAACATCCAGATTCTCATTCATTACTTACCTGTTCTTTAATTCTGGAAAATAACAGGATATATGTGTACAGATAAGAGCATTCAGCAACAAGGAAGCAAAAGCTGGATCATGGATGAGCTCAAGGTCAGGAAATATGACAAAAAAAATTATGATCTTTTGCAGATCATACCTCAGTCTCAGCCTTCATGTCTCAGTGTGATAAAGCATTCAGAAGATGACTTTTATGGTCTCTCTCTCTCTCTCTCTCTCCTGACAATCCTCTCATCAGCCACACACTTAATGCACTTTCTTGCCATGTAACAGGTGAACAATCACTGTATATGTGGTTAGAAAAGTTGTATCTGCTTTCTGAAACACATTCAGTAGCATGGTACAGTATTTGTGAGCTATGGCATGTGCAATGAGGTGTGTGTTATAGCATATGTATAAAAGGCAACTACTTGGTGATAAATTTGAGTAATATTAGTACTATAAAACATAAAATGGCACAGTATTATGTTTCACTTGAATCAACTTTCAAACTTTGGTGTTGAATGAACGCTCTGATATTTGAAAGTTTATCAAGAAATGATTTTGTTGTTGAGAATTGTGCACTTTGATGTCAGAGTACAGCTGGGGACATATCCTGCACTGTAAAAAATGAAACTTTAACAAAATATTACAGAATTTGTCCTTATAAATTTTACAGATTAAAGTAAAAATAAAGTCAGACGTTTAACATAATTTCATGAATATGTCGTGTTTATTTTAAAAATGAAACAGTTAAATTCTGGTTTATTGCTGTAAATACATATCTAAAATCTGATGCATTGAGTGTAAAACGACACAAAACATTTACCTGGATTAGTTCATTAATAACATACATTATGTCATTATGGAAGTTTTCACCACTAAAATGGTGGGGAAAAATGTATAATTTTTGTTATTCAGTCCACCCATCCATTCAAGGTGTTCCCAGGCCAACCAAGAAATATAATTTCTCCAGTGTGTCCTGGATCTGCCCTGGTGCCTCCTCCCAGCAGGACATGCCTGGAACACTTCACCCAAGAGACACCCAGAAAACATCCTAGTGAGATGCCCAAACCACCTCAACTGGCTCCTTTCGATGTGGAGGAATAGCGACTTTACTCTGAACCCTTCCTGAATGACTCTAAGGGAGAGGGCTTCCACTTTTCCAAAGAAACTTTCTGAAGAAGCTGTGTGCTCGGAAGCTTAGCAGAGTTGGACCTGGTTAGTACTTGGATGGGAGACCACCAGGGAATACCAGGTGTCGTTTGGAGTGGCTGATAAGCAGGTCACCTACTAATCAGATGGTTGATAGTTTTATTCCTGGCTGCTTCAGTCTGGTGAAGTATTTCTGTTTTGTTTTTGTATGTTTTTTTTTTTAATGTTTTATTATAGTATTTTTCTGGCTCCCTAGCTGCTGGAATATTTTAGTTTGCCTCTCAAGATAACAGAAAATTTCTGTTTTCTATGGCATTATTTTTTTGGCAGGGGGTTACAGATTTTGACTGTTACGAATGTTATTTCTCAGGTGTGTTGACGTGTTGGACTTTCAGAATGCAGCGCTCACAGTTCAACTGGAGAAGGATGTTGGACAGGAACTATGAGAGAGGAGATACTCAGTGATTATGCAAGCATGTCACATCCGATGCTGTATGATTTGTATTCAAAGGCAGCTTTTACTTACACTGGATAAAGCCTCTAAAATCACATCTTTGTTATGCTGATCATAGGATAAAAGTGAGGCTTTTAGGTGAAAAGTCACTGTTTGGAAATCTAAAAGCAAGGTGCAAATAAAAATACACTTATTTAAGTACTAGAAAGCTTTAATGTATTTAAACACTGAAAGATGCACGTTTTATTGACTGTACCTTTGTCTGAGCTGGTACCAGTTGAGGAAAATGTGTTTTTGTTGGGAACACCAGCTTTGTTTCCATCTCCTGGGAAAGATATTACACTCCCATTATCCAGATTTGCACTGGCTTCTAACAGTCTCTGTTCTGGCTGATATATAGTGGATGTTTCTTCTAGAAATGCAAGAAAACTGAAATGATTAAACAGTAGAATTAAATATAAAAAATCATCATAGCTCAAAAATCATCATTGATGTAAACAGTAAAACAAATACTCAAAATAATCACACAAAAGGTTGCCACAAAAAATTCTAGTGCATTTTCAGTGAAATAAATATTCATGAATGCTTAAAATAGCTTTTACGGGGGACAATTCCATAGTAGGAAAGCAGGTTTATTATTGCTTGCTGGAGGATGCCCTCTATTATACCTGCTTATATACTGAAAATTGAGCTGTGCTTGTCTTGCCAAGATTATCAACATGTCTTTCATGATATGGGCCCATTTAGACACTGACCAACCTGCATCAGTGGAGACTGATGTTATGAAGCCATCTAAAGGTGGAGATGCAGTAGTGCTGCTTTTTTTGCTGGTTGCTGTTGTTGGAGATGGTGTGAATGCTGTACTACTCCTTGTTGTACTGGGTGCTATTGCTGAAGACATCACTGGGGTGCTCATATGTGCTGGTGCAGATGTAGTGCTGGTGGTTGCTGAAGTAGTTGGCAGTGTGGATGCTGAGGATGTGCTGGGATCAAATTCAGATTTACTGTTGCTTGTTGTGCTGGTTGCTGTAGAATCAGAGACTGCAGGCACCAAAGTTGTGTTGCCATAATCGGGTGTATCAGTGGTTGCTGCTGTTGCATCAGAGACTGATGAAGATTTTCTGCTAATTGCTAGTGTCGAAGTATCACTGTTTGTCTGGCTGGTTGATGAAGATATTGGCACTGTGGATGCTGAGGTTGTGCTCACATTGATTGCACTGAGTAGTGGTGTGGTGATATTTGTATATGCATTTGTAATATTGCTGCTTCTTGTGGTTGGTCTTTTTGTTGGTGTTTGAGTCACAGCTGTAGTAGAGAAGAAAGATTTACACTATAAATAATCATCTCTGTCTCATTTTCAAATTCTTAAATGCATAAATGAATATCTTGCTGTTTTGCATGTTCGTTGTAACTTACATTCCATACAGGTTGACCTGTAGTCAGGACAGCAGTCACTAAATGTCATACAGAGCTGGTCACAATAACACCCCCTGAAACAACTGGAGTTTGTTCCAGGACAGCATAGCACTGGTGGACCTGCACAGCCTAGACACAGCACACACACCACAGCTTTTGGGTTGAAACTACAAGATCATCAGGGCACAGAGTTCTAACTATGACCTCAAGATAACTCTGACTTTAGAATAATTATCTAACAAACAGTAATAAAGCAGATGAATAATATTCAATAAAGAATAAATGAAATTGTTGATGTCTTAAGTATTGAGAAATGTCTGAAATATTTTGTGGATAACCTACAAAGCATTTAGGGTGCAGGAGTAAGTTGGTATGATAACAGTAATGATAGCATCATTCAAGCTGCTGCAGATTTGTCAACTGCACATGCAACTCTCCTGTTCCACCATATCTCAGAAGTGCTCTATTGGATTGAGATCTGACTGTGGAGTATCATGAACTCATTGTCATATTCAAGAAACCAGTTTGAGAGGATTTGAGCTTTGTGACAGGGCACATTATCCTGGAAACAGCCATCAGAAGATGGGTACACTATGGTCATAAAGGGATGGAAGTGGTCAGCAATAGCTAGTGTGTAGTGTTTAAACACAAAGGGGCCCATATGTGCCAAGAAAATATCTCCTATACACCAGCAGCAGCCTGAACAACAAGGGAGGATGGAGCTATGTTTTCATGTTATGTCAAATTCTGACCCCACCATCTGTATGTTACAGAAAAAAATTGAGACTCATCAGACCAGACAATATTTTTCTAATCTTCTATTTTCCAATTTTGGTGAATCCACGCCTGGTGTAGTCTTCTGCTGCTGTAGCTGACTGAGGCATGCAGAGATGCTCTTCTGCATATCATGGCTGTCATGAATTATTATTTGAGTTACTGCTGCCTCCCTATCAGCTAGAAGCACTCTGACCATTCTTCTCAGACCTCTGGTATCAAGATGACAGTTACCATGTGATGAACTGTATTGAGACACAGTTGAACAGGTGTCCCTAATAAAGTGGCCTATGAGTGTAGGTGTGCCTTGAATAAGTGACAGAAAGCTAGATGAATATTGTGGGTTTGAGGTGGAGGCAGTGTCTGTTGCATTGAACATGGTGGTTAATTGTATGAATGGTGTTGTGGATGTTACCTGTTGGTCTGGTACTTGGAACTGGTGTTTGGGCTAGAAAATTGAAACGATAAATAAGATAAATACATTTATTATTAACATACAATTAGTTTTTTCTCAGTGCCTACCGTATTTTCCGGAGTATAAGTCGCACTTTTTTTCATAGTTTGGCTGGGGGTGCGACCTATACTCCGGAGCGACTTATATGTGAAATTTATAACACATGAACCAAAATACTCCAGCCACTTGACATCTCCGTGAACTGCAGCTTTAAGGCAGTCTTGCGTAACCTGTGGGCGCAGTGGATGATGGATGGAGAGCACAGCTTAACGGCAACTGGGAGAATGCACCACCCAACTTTCCTGGAAGTCATTGGATGGATCAAGAAAACATGGGCTTCAGTGACAACCAAACCATCCTGTTGGGATTCAGAAAGGCTGGAATAATTGGAACTGCAGCTGACGACGAGTCTGATGAAAGCGACACAGAAGAGGAAGCGGCGCTTCGTCTACGTACGGAGTGTGCGGAGTTGTTTAGAAGTGACACCGAGGATGAAGAATTCAATGGATTGATGGTTTGGTTAACTTGTTAGCGTGTTCTTTATGCTATGGTTATCTAAATAACTTAATGTTACGTTAACATACCAGACACGTGTTCGTTGTGCGTCATGTAGCTGAATTAGCAACGTTAGCATAACGTAGGCGTAACCGTGTTCGCCCTGTTCTTTAATCCATTATTATTTTAAATTGCCTTTCAAGATGTAATTTCTGCTCTGAGTCTCGGATTCTATCAAATAACCCCCCCCCCCCCCCCAAAAAGTGCGACTTATGTTTTTTTTTTCTTTATTAGCCTTTTTTGGCTGGTGCGACCTATACTCCGGAGCGACTTATAGTCCGAAAAATACGGTATTTATGTGTGCAACTTTGCTAAAGACATTCCAGTAGCATGTGATGTAAGTGTTGCTAGAAGGACTTAAATTCATATTAACATTACTTTTCCTGCCATTTTGATGTTCATTCTGTATCTTCTCATTGTCAAACTTTAGTATAATAACCTCAGCATCAGCTGTCACTATTAGCAGCCTCCATGGTTCAATTTCTCCAAATCATAACTCTTACACACTCAGTCAGATCTTCATTATTTAGAATCGTTTGCTTTCTTGTTTCAAAAGCCTGTAGATTTTTTCACCTGCTACTTAAGTGAAATCCATCACCAAAAACAGAGTGCAGTCACCAAAAATGTTGACCATGCAACGACCAACACCCAAATTATCAGCCTAAAAAATATATTTGCGTCATAACATTAGAGGGAATCCAGCCCAAAACACAGTAACCAATTAAATCCGTTAAAGATGCACATTCAAAATATATATCTGAAATTAAAGTAATTTTTTTGTATTATGAGATAATTATGCCATAACATATTAAACTGTTAAGTAGTACTTTCAGTAGACATAGTTTCACTTACCATCACAGAGAAACCTTAAGAGAAGGAAGAGGCATAGAACAAACCAATTCATGACTCTGTGTGACTGCTGAGTGTCATAAAAGTTTATTTATAAAGGGATTAGACAAAGACACACACACACACACACACACACACACACACACACACACACACACACACACACACACACACACACACACACACACACACACGTACTTTCCAAACAAGAGTGATCTTATTGTTTGCTAGAAAAAAGAATTACTTTCCTTTTACATCTCATATTACAGAAGTTCTGTGTTATTTGTTTTTCCTACATGGGGTTTGGAGATGTATGTCGAGTATGTCAAGAATGCTGTTGTAGCTAAACTTGAAATTAAATGACTCCACACAAAGCAACACAAATGTATTTGCAGTGCATTTTTAATTAGAGCAGTAAGGATTTATCAGAAAACCTACAACGCAGGAAGTAAAACACACATTATGAGCATGTAATTATTTACCAGACACAATTATTTATTTTTAATAGTATCCAGTGATGGTGATTCAATTTGCAGTCATACATTTTCATTCTGTGTAGCTTAAACGAGCACATTAATATGTGCTAAAACAATATTAACTTTGAATAAATAGTGTGACAGTGACAAACAGTGTAATTCGATAGATAATCATTAAGAGTTCAAAGATTCTTTCAAATATGTGTAGAAATCTCAGAAATTCCATTCAGTATCTAAAACATGTCCAAGTCCCTGAAAAATGTGACTTCAGTAGGTTAACAGTTATTTTTGTGTACTTCTTGTGCAACAGCAAAACAGTGTCATAGACCTGCAAAGCAGAGCTAAAGAAAAATCTAAATAATTAAAACCTTGTGTTCTTATTTATCCATTCAACTTGTGGTCATGACCTCCACTGCCCACATTCTAGGACAGTGTCTCATCTGGCCTTCACACTCTCCAGCTCTCTCCAAACTCTCGAGTGCTTCTGGCCATGGTACCATCTGGCTTCATCTTGTCATTCTTCTTCTGACCATCAAAGTTTCCACACAGGCCTCCCACCTTCCTTCTATAAATGCGTGGTAGAACAATCTCTGTAGAATAAATATGATTGGTGAGATTTAATTCATTGTATGAACAGAGCAAATAACTCATTGTTTATCATCTAGGAGAGGAATTACATATTAAAGAAATTACATCAACTGCTGATGTTATTAGATTTGTAGGGGGCAAAAATTAGCTACCTGCTGTGCTGTGTCTATCAAACTCCACCGACAGGCCAAAATCAGTTTGTAGGTAGATTCGAGAGGAACGTTCCCAGATTTTTAGACCACCAGTCACTGAGATGGGTGTGTCAGTTCTCTTTCCATCCACCTGAAGAGAAACAAAACAATATGTCAGTGTGATTTATCATATAATCAAAGTATATGTAGATGTTTGTTCCACTGTTCAGTCTTGTATGATTGTGTTTGTTGTGTTAAGAGATTTTTTTTGTTGCTATGAATTCACATGGGTCATTGTAATGTAGGTTTAACACAACATAATATATCTTAACTGTAGAATGAAAATGCCATGAAATTTACTACAGACATTCTTTCATACAGGATGATTCCTGTAATGACTTTGGTTAACCTTGAAATTTAATCTACTTTCATCTATTTAGTTTATAATTAAGCAATGAGGAATTTTCACATCTACAGTGTCTTTTTGTAAAATCTTGTGTATACCTTAATGTTCCTATTAGCATGAAGACTTGGCTATATTACCAAGTAAGTGCAAGTTGTTCATATTTCCATCAGCCTTCAGTGCTCAATATTTTCCATGGTAATATGTGCTAAATCACAAGTATAGTACGCTATAATATTTATGATGTTTACAATCCTTAACCATACCACATTTTCATTGTCATAATATTATAATGACAATGCAATTAGCTAAAAGTGCTGCTGTGTAGCTAAAATCTCACAGAGTTGCTCACATGGCCTCGAGCTCAGTGCAGCACTCAATACTGGTGAGATTAGAGCATGCCACAGGCATTAAAGGTACCATGCTGCAGTGGTTTGAATCATATTTAACTAATAGACTCCAACTTGTTAATGTAAATGGAGAGTCTTCTTTATGCAGTAGGGTTAATAATAGAGTTCCACAGGGTTCTGTGCTAGGACCAATTCTATTTACATTATATATGCTTCCCTTAGGCAGTATTATTAGAAAGAATGTATACATTATCACTGTTATGTAGATGATACCCAGCTTTATCTGGCCATGAAGCCAGATGACACACATCAATTAGTTAAACTGCAGGAATGTCTTAAAGACATAAAGGACTTCTAATTTCCTGCTTCTTAAATTCAGATAAAACTGAAGTTATTTTACTCGGCCCTACAAACCTTAGAAACATGGCGTCTAACCAGATATTACTCTGTATTGCCTTGGCCTCCAGTAACACTGAGAGGAATTTAGGCTGCTGGGGAGTTGCCATGAGTTTCTTTTTCATTCACTACTTTTGATTCTCCATGTGTTTATACACCACTCTGCATTTAATCATGAGTTATTGTTGTTAATCTCTGTCTCTATTCCACAGCTTGTTTTGTCATGTCTCCCCCCCCTCACCCCCAACCAGTGGCGGCAAATGGCTGCCCCTCCCTGAACCTGGTTTTGCCAGAGGTTTCTTCCTTTTGAAAGGGAGTCTTTCAATCCCACTGTCGCCAAGTGCTTCCTCATATGGGGTCAATTTTGACTGTTGAGTTTTCTCTGTAATTATTGTATGGTTTTTACTTTATAATATAAAGTGCCTTGAGGAGACTGTTGGTGCTACATAAATAAAATCTAATTGAACTAATCAGTCTAGTTTCAGAGTTTCTGTTCATTTTCAGTCTAGTCAGAGTTTCAGGGCAGTTGGTGCTTAAATATACAGTATTTAAGCTCAAGTATTGCTGTTTTTTGAATAGTGAGTACAATATAAATTTACTTTATGCCTTCTTAGAATTACATCACTTGGACTCAAACACAATAATGTCTTGTTCTTGGATAAACATGGAATATTGTTATTGTCATTTTTAACACACTGTCTCTCTTTTTCCTTCTCATACCTACAAATGTGTAAAGTGAGAGGGAATAAGATAACACAACATAATTTAGCACATATAACATCATGTCCCTCGCTACTGTTGTAACACCTTAAAGGGAAAATGTGAAGAGGTGCTGGTTTCTCCTCAAGTGCTTTTACAAATGTTTGTGTGGAGGTAGCATCACACTGTGATGCAGTAAAATGCTAAGAAGTGAATGTGTTGTTAAAAATGCTCTTGATACATACGATCAGGTTCCGATTCTTCTTGAACTCCACAGTGTGATTGTACACTCTGATCTTAAGCTCTTGTAATCTATGGTGTTTGTTTTGTTTTTTGCTGTTGTCATCATCTTCATCTTCATCTTCTTCATCATCTTCCCCGACTCTGCTACTCTGATCTTCTTCAATGCTACTTTCACTTTCATGCTGACCATCACGATCACCTAAGGCAGGTGTGTTGATGCCTTCAATGTAGATGTCTGGAAGGTTATTTGGCAAGTTGCTGGTCCTGACCAGCACATAGGAGTGTTCACCCTCAAAATCATGCTTCATTTTATCAAATGTTCTATACTCCCCTTTGATAGTGCACTCATCGAAGCCTATGGAGAAACAAGAAGAGAAGTTAAATAAATAGGGACGAAATGAAACACACTTTAGGTACACTTTAGAGCTTATTAATGGCCTCTACAGTACCTGTAGACTGGCAGTAATAATTGCCATTTTCATTTTGAAGGCAGACAGCATTTCCACCACACTTATCTTTGTCATCACAGTCAATTTTCCCTATTCCATCATCCTCCTCACATTCACATTGCTCACTGCAATGATCAGTGTACCACTTTTCATTGAACTGAAAAGAAAGAACATGTGGTCAGCATACTTTGACCAAATGTTCATGTTTTTTTTTTATTTGCAGTAATGATCATCAGACATTCAGAGATTGTCTCAAAATTGTCAAAATGTCTTACTTGATGTTTGGTGCCATTCCTGTCCACACAGCCACATTGTTGCAGAGGCACGCAAACCTGACTTTTCAGCACAAATCCATCATCACATACACATCCAGGAACACAAGCCTCATTGTTACTGCAGTGCGGTGGGCCATTCAAGTATAAACAGGTTGGACTACATGCGGGGACACAAGTGGCGTAGTGACTATTTTGTGGGCAGGACAGTGCTGGGGAAAGACACATATACACAGTCAGAGAACCGGCAGACACTCAGAATAAAAGTTAAATGAGGGAAAAAAAAAAAAAGTTGTTTTGTGAAGGTTTTGAATTTCTGATGAAAGTAGGAGCCGACCTAATTTGTAACATTTCAGTTAAATCAGATAAACAGGATTACCTGCACACTGCCCACGATGAAGCATTACATCATCTATTGCCACATCAGATTGATCATTGGAACCTCGTCGCCCTTCAAATATGATCTAAAAATGCAGAGGTAAATGATGAATTGCATTATTATTGTAAGGCTGTTACCTACAATACAAAGAGCCTTAAGGCGACTGTTTGTTGTGATTTGGCGTAATATGAATGAAATTGAATTGAATTGAATTGAATTGAATTATACGTCTCACAGTGTACAGAGTGATTATGTTACATTTAAAACTGTTGCAAGACTTGCACTGTGAATGGTTTGCTCTGCAGGTTTCCAAAAGGAGACTTGGCAAATAAAGTAACATCGTTAATGGGTAACTCACCTGGAATTCTTCTATTGCTTCAATGTCCACCTGAGCCAGGTGCCACATATTTCCTTGGTCATTCCTCTTCTTCCAGATCTGATTGGCTGTTCTGTTTTGGATCAGGTAAATGTGTAGGCCCATTGTATCTGCTGAGCCATACATATGGTACCAGAACTGCAGACACTGAGGACCAGGGTCAGAGCACACAGAGCTGATGAAACGAGCCGTGTCTCCATATGAAGCGCTGTTGGCTTCGATGTAAAGATAGTGGCCATCTGAATGGGAATGTACATCCAGTGAGTTAAAGATCCATTTTTAGACAATAAGAATAAAGAATAATCCAGCCAATTCTACAAGTTCATGTCATTTACAGTCAGAGCTGCATCTATTTGTTAATTTTTTTCACGCGGATTGAAAACAAAAGTCCTCAACTGGCTTTAACAGCATAGCTGTGAGCAGTAAACTGAAAAATAGTGTGCAATTGGTTTTATTTTTTCTGGAAGTTTAACACTGTACACAACCTTGGTTTACCAAATTTTTTCGGATTGTGTCATAAAGTTAATTACCTCCTGTGGTGTGATCTGAGGAAGGTCCAGTATTCATAGTAGGCGTGGAGCCACTCTGCCTTGTCCAATCAAAAGCATCAGTAGGCATCTGATTCCACTGACATAAGTCTTGCTCAAAGTTACAGAGGAGCTGGCATACTGTAAAAAAAAAGAAGAGAAAGAAATTCAGTATGATTACATCAGGGACACATGAAGGACACATGTAAACAGTTAACTGTAAAAGGCTAAAAGTGGCATACGAGAGCCGCTGTAAAATTATTTCTGTACCTGGGTGCAGGGGTGGTCTGTTATCTGAAGCTTCAGTAAGATTGTCCTTGCTAATTAAGTTGGTTGTTTCTTCCACGGTGGGAGCCACAGTGATATTTGTTATTGGTGGCTGAAAGGATGTATGTACAATAGGAGGCTGTGAAGCTGCAGTGGTTTGCACAGGGACACTTGGGGGAGCTGTTGGATTTAGATCAGGTTTAGAAGCTTGTGCAGTAATGCAACCACGCAGATCTGCAACAGTGTTATTAGGGGTCTGCATTTGTATGTGCTTCTTACCTGAGCAGTGACCACGAATAAGATTTATATCATCTATGGCCACATCTGACTGATCATTGGATCCTCTGCGCCCCTCAATGATGATCTAAATGATAAAGTGGAATTGATTGATAAGTTTGCATGAAACCATTTGTCATTAGAAAGCAGGCCACAGTCTGAGTACATGGCTTGAGATGAGTCACCTGAAAAGCTGTGGTTGCTTCAATGTCCACCTGAGCCAGGTGCCACATATTTCCCTGGTCATTCCTCTTCTTCCAGATCTGATTGGCTGTTCCGTTTCGGAGAAGGTAAATGTGTAGGCCCATTGTATCTGCTGAGCCATACATATGGTACCAGAACTGCAGACACTGAGGACCAGGGTCAGAGCACACAGAGCTGATGAAACGAGCCGTGTCTCCATATGAAGCGCTGTTGGCTTCGATGTAAAGATAGTGGCCATCTGAATGGGAATGTACATCCAGTGAGTTAAAGATCCATTTTAGACAATAAGAATCAAGAATAATCCAGCCAATTCTACAAGTTCATGTCATTTACAGTCAGAGCTGAAACTGGTTTTTAATTTTTTTTACACTGAATGGATAAAAAATTATTCAATTTGCTTTAACAGAGTGACTATGGTTAATATAAAACACAAAAATAGTGTATTTTTACTGTAAGTTTAACACTGTATACGACCTTGGTTTACCAAATTTTTTCAGATTGTCACAAAGCTAAATACCTCCTGTGGTGTGATCTGAGGAAGGTCCAGTATTCATAGTAGGGGTGGAGCCCCTCTGCCTTGTCCAATCAAAAGCATCAGTAGGCATCTGATTCCACTGACATAAGTCTTGCTCAAAGTTACAGAGGAGTTGGCATGCTGTTAAAAAAAAACAAAAAAGCAAAAAAGCAAAACAAATGTGACTACATCAGAGATGCATAAAGGACACGTGTAAACCATTAACTGTAAGAAAATAAAAGTTGTGGATAAGTGCTTTTATGAAATTATTTCTGTACCTGGGTGCAGGGGTGGTCTGTTATCTGGAGCTTCATTAAGATTGTCCTTGTTAATTAAGTTGGTTGTTTCTTCCACGGTGGGAGCCACAGTGATATTTGTTATTGGTGGTTGGAAGTAAGCATTGACAATAGGAGGCTGTGGAGCTGCAGTGGTTTGCACAGGGACACTTGGGGGAGCTGTTGGATTTAGATCAGGTTTAGAAGCTTGTGCAGTAATGCAACCACGCAGATCTGCAACAGTGTTATTAGGGTTCTGCATTTGTATGTGCTTCTTACCTGAGCAGTGACCACGAATAAGATTTATATCATCTATGGCCACATCTGACTGATCATTGGATCCTCTGCGCCCCTCAATGATGATCTAAATGATAAAGTGGAATTGATTGATAAGTTTGCATGAAACCATTTGTCATTAGAAAGCAGGCCACAGTCTGAGTACATGGCTTGAGATGAGTCACCTGAAAAGCTGTGGTTGCTTCAATGTCCACCTGAGCCAGGTGCCACATATTTCCCTGGTCATTCCTCTTCTTCCAGATCTGATTGGCTGTTCCGTTTCGGAGCAGGTAAATGTGTAGGCCCATTGTATCTGCTGAGCCATACATATGGTACCAGAACTGCAGACACTGAGGACCAGGGTCAGAGCACACAGAGCTGATGAAACGAGCCGTGTCTCCATATGAAGCGCTGTTGGCTTCGATGTAAAGATAGTGGCCATCTGAATGGGAATGTACATCCAGTGAGTTAAAGATCCATTTTTAGACAATAAGAATAAAGAATAATCCAGCCAATTCTACAAGTTCAGGTCATTTACAGTCAGAGCTGAAACTGGTTTTTAATTTTTTTTTACACTGAATGGATAAAAAATTATTCAATTTGCTTTAACAGAGTGACTATGGTTAATATAAAACACAAAAATAGTGTATTTTTACTGTAAGTTTAACACTGTATACGACCTTGGTTTACCAAATTTTTTCCGATTGTCACAAAGCTAAATACCTTCTGTGGTGTGATCTGAGGAAGGTCCAGTATTCATAGTAGGGGTGGAGCCACTCTGCCTTGTCCAATCAAAAGCATCAGTAGGCATCTGATTCCACTGACATAAGTCTTGCTCAAAGTTACAGAGGAGTTGGCATGCTGTTAAAAAGAACAAAAAAACAAAAAAGCAAAAGAAATGTGACTACATCAGAGATGCATAAAGGACACGTGTAAACCATTAACTGTAAGAAAATAAAAGTTGTGGATAAGTGCTTTTGTGAAATTATTTCTGTACCTGGGTGCAGGGGTGGTCTGTTATCTGGAGCTTCAGTAAGATTGTCCTTGTTAATTAAGTTGGTTGTTTCTTCCACGGTGGGAGCCACAGTGATATTTGTAATTGGTGGTTGGAAGGAAGCATTGACAATAGGAGGCTGTGGAGCTGCACTGGTTTGCACAGGGACACTTGGGGGAGCTGTTGGATTTAGATCAGGTTTAGAAGCTTGTGCAGTAATGCAACCACGCAGATCTGCAACAGTGTTATTAGGGGTCTGCATTTGTATGTGCTTCTTACCTGAGCAGTGACCACGAATAAGATTTATATCATCTATGGCCACATCTGACTGATCATTGGATCCTCTGCGCCCCTCAATGATGATCTAAATGATAAAGTGGAATTGATTGATAAGTTTGCATGAAACCATTTGTCATTAGAAAGCAGGCCACAGTCTGAGTACATGGCTTGAGATGAGTCACCTGAAAAGCTGTGGTTGCTTCAATGTCCACCTGAGCCAGGTGCCACATATTTCCCTGGTCATTCCTCTTCTTCCAGATCTGATTGGCTGTTCTGTTTCGGAGAAGGTAAATGTGTAGGCCCATTGTATCTGCTGAGCCATACATATGGTACCAGAACTGCAGACACTGAGGACCAGGGTCAGAGCACACAGAGCTGATGAAACGAGCCGTGTCTCCATATGAAGCGCTGTTGGCTTCGATGTAAAGATAGTGGCCATCTGAATGGGAATGTACATCCAGTGAGTTAAAGATCCATTTTTAGACAATAAGAATCAAGAATAATCCAGCCAATTCTACAAGTTCAGGTCATTTACAGTCAGAGCTGAAAGTGGTTTTTAATTTTTTTTTACACTGAATGGATAAAAAATTATTCAATTTGCTTTAACAGAGTGACTATGGTTAATATAAAACACAAAAATAGTGTATTTTTACTGTAAGTTTAACACTGTATACGACCTTGGTTTACCAAATTTTTTCAGATTGTCACAAAGCTAAATACCTCCTGTGGTGTGATCTGAGGAAGGTCCAGTATTCATAGTAGGGGTGGAGCCACTCTGCCTTGTCCAATCAAAAGCATCAGTAGGCATCTGATTCCACTGACATAAGTCTTGCTCAAAGTTACAGAGGAGTTGGCATGCTGTTAAAAAAACAAAAAAACAAAAAAGCAAAACAAATGTGACTACATCAGAGATGCATAAAGGACACGTGTAAACCATTAACTGTAAGAAAATAAAAGTTGTGGATAAGTGCTTTTCTGAAATTATTTCTGTACCTGGGTGCAGGGGTGGTCTGTTATCTGGAGCTTCATTAAGATTGTCCTTGTTAATTAAGTTGGTTGTTTCTTCCACGGTGGGAGCCACAGTGATATTTGTTATTGGTGGCTGAAAGGATGTATGTACAATAGGAGGCTGTGGAGCTGCAGTGGTTTGCACAGGGACACTTGGGGGAGCTGTTGGATTTAGATCAGGTTTAGAAGCTTGTGCAGTAATGCAACCACGCAGATCTGCAACAGTGTTATTAGGGTTCTGCATTTGTATGTGCTTCTTACCTGAGCAGTGACCACGAATAAGATTTATATCATCTATGGCCACATCTGACTGATCATTGGATCCTCTGCGCCCCTCAATGATGATCTAAATGATAAAGTGGAATTGATTGATAAGTTTGCATGAAACCATTTGTCATTAGAAAGCAGGCCACAGTCTGAGTACATGGCTTGAGATGAGTCACCTGAAAAGCTGTGGTTGCTTCAATGTCCACCTGAGCCAGGTGCCACATATTTCCCTGGTCATTCCTCTTCTTCCAGATCTGATTGGCTGTTCCGTTTCGGAGAAGGTAAATGTGTAGGCCCATTGTATCTGCTGAGCCATACATATGGTACCAGAACTGCAGACACTGAGGACCAGGGTCAGAGCACACAGAGCTGATGAAACGAGCCGTGTCTCCATATGAAGCGCTGTTGGCTTCGATGTAAAGATAGTGGCCATCTGAATGGGAATGTACATCCAGTGAGTTAAAGATCCATTTTTAGACAATAAGAATCAAGAATAATCCAGCCAATTCTACAAGTTCATGTCATTTACAGTCAGAGCTGAAACTGGTTTTTAATTTTTTTTTACACTGAATGGATAAAAAATTATTCAATTTGCTTTAACAGAGTGACTATGGTTAATATAAAACACAAAAATAGTGTATTTTTACTGTAAGTTTAACACTGTATACGACCTTGGTTTACCAAATTTTTTCCGATTGTCACAAAGCTAAATACCTCCTGTGGTGTGATCTGAGGAAGGTCCAGTATTCATAGTAGGGGTGGAGCCCCTCTGCCTTGTCCAATCAAAAGCATCAGTAGGCATCTGATTCCACTGACATAAGTCTTGCTCAAAGTTACAGAGGAGTTGGCATGCTGTTAAAAAAAAACAAAAAAGCAAAAAAGCAAAACAAATGTGACTACATCAGAGATGCATAAAGGACACGTGTAAACCATTAACTGTAAGAAAATAAAAGTTGTGGATAAGTGCTTTTATGAAATTATTTCTGTACCTGGGTGCAGGGGTGGTCTGTTATCTGGAGCTTCATTAAGATTGTCCTTGTTAATTAAGTTGGTTGTTTCTTCCACGGTGGGAGCCACAGTGATATTTGTTATTGGTGGTTGGAAGTAAGCATTGACAATAGGAGGCTGTGGAGCTGCAGTGGTTTGCACAGGGACACTTGGGGGAGCTGTTGGATTTAGATCAGGTTTAGAAGCTTGTGCAGTAATGCAACCACGCAGATCTGCAACAGTGTTATTAGGGTTCTGCATTTGTATGTGCTTCTTACCTGAGCAGTGACCACGAATAAGATTTATATCATCTATGGCCACATCTGACTGATCATTGGATCCTCTGCGCCCCTCAATGATGATCTAAATGATAAAGTGGAATTGATTGATAAGTTTGCATGAAACCATTTGTCATTAGAAAGCAGGCCACAGTCTGAGTACATGGCTTGAGATGAGTCACCTGAAAAGCTGTGGTTGCTTCAATGTCCACCTGAGCCAGGTGCCACATATTTCCCTGGTCATTCCTCTTCTTCCAGATCTGATTGGCTGTTCTGTTTCGGAGCAGGTAAATGTGTAGGCCCATTGTATCTGCTGAGCCATACATATGGTACCAGAACTGCAGACACTGAGGACCAGGGTCAGAGCACACAGAGCTGATGAAACGAGCCGTGTCTCCATATGAAGCGCTGTTGGCTTCGATGTAAAGATAGTGGCCATCTGAATGGGAATGTACATCCAGTGAGTTAAAGATCCATTTTTAGACAATAAGAATCAAGAATAATCCAGCCAATTCTACAAGTTCAGGTCATTTACAGTCAGAGCTGAAACTGGTTTTTAATTTTTTTTACACTGAATGGATAAAAAATTATTCAATTTGCTTTAACAGAGTGACTATGGTTAATATAAAACACAAAAATAGTGTATTTTTACTGTAAGTTTAACACTGTATACGACCTTGGTTTACCAAATTTTTTCCGATTGTCACAAAGCTAAATACCTCCTGTGGTGTGATCTGAGGAAGGTCCAGTATTCATAGTAGGGGTGGAGCCACTCTGCCTTGTCCAATCAAAAGCATCAGTAGGCATCTGATTCCACTGACATAAGTCTTGCTCAAAGTTACAGAGGAGTTGGCATGCTGTTAAAAAAACAAAAAAACAAAAAAGCAAAACAAATGTGACTACATCAGAGATGCATAAAGGACACGTGTAAACCATTAACTGTAAGAAAATAAAAGTTGTGGATAAGTGCTTTTCTGAAATTATTTCTGTACCTGGGTGCAGGGGTGGTCTGTTATCTGGAGCTTCATTAAGATTGTCCTTGTTAATTAAGTTGGTTGTTTCTTCCACGGTGGGAGCCACAGTGATATTTGTTATTGGTGGCTGAAAGGATGTATGTACAATAGGAGGCTGTGGAGCTGCAGTGGTTTGCACAGGGACACTTGGGGGAGCTGTTGGATTTAGATCAGGTTTAGAAGCTTGTGCAGTAATGCAACCACGCAGATCTGCAACAGTGTTATTAGGGTTCTGCATTTGTATGTGCTTCTTACCTGAGCAGTGACCACGAATAAGATTTATATCATCTATGGCCACATCTGACTGATCATTGGATCCTCTGCGCCCCTCAATGATGATCTAAATGATAAAGTGGAATTGATTGATAAGTTTGCATGAAACCATTTGTCATTAGAAAGCAGGCCACAGTCTGAGTACATGGCTTGAGATGAGTCACCTGAAAAGCTGTGGTTGCTTCAATGTCCACCTGAGCCAGGTGCCACATATTTCCCTGGTCATTCCTCTTCTTCCAGATCTGATTGGCTGTTCTGTTCTGGAGCAGGTAAATGTGTAGGCCCATTGTATCTGCTGAGCCATACATATGGTACCAGAACTGCAGACACTGAGGACCAGGGTCAGAGCACACAGAGCTGATGAAACGAGCCGTGTCTCCATATGAAGCGCTGTTGGCTTCGATGTAAAGATAGTGGCCATCTGAATGGGAATGTACATCCAGTGAGTTAAAGATCCATTTTTAGACAATAAGAATCAAGAATAATCCAGCCAATTCTACAAGTTCAGGTCATTTACAGTCAGAGCTGAAACTGGTTTTTAATTTTTTTTTACACTGAATGGATAAAAAATTATTCAATTTGCTTTAACAGAGTGACTATGGTTAATATAAAACACAAAAATAGTGTATTTTTACTGTAAGTTTAACACTGTATACGACCTTGGTTTACCAAATTTTTTCCGATTGTCACAAAGCTAAATACCTTCTGTGGTGTGATCTGAGGAAGGTCCAGTATTCATAGTAGGGGTGGAGCCCCTCTGCCTTGTCCAATCAAAAGCATCAGTAGGCATCTGATTCCACTGACATAAGTCTTGCTCAAAGTTACAGAGGAGTTGGCATGCTGTTAAAAAGAACAAAAAAACAAAAAAGCAAAAGAAAAGTGACTACATCATAGATGCATAAAGGTCACGTGTAAACCATTAACTGTAAGAAAATAAAAGTTGTGGATAAGTGCTTTTATGAAATTATTTCTGTACCTGGGTGCAGGGGTGGTCTGTTATCTGGAGCTTCAGTAAGATTGTACTTGTTAATTAAGTTGGTTGTTTCTTCCACGGTGGGAGCCACAGTGATATTTGTAATTGGTGGTTGGAAGGAAGCATTGACAATAGGAGGCTGTGGAGCTGCACTGGTTTGCACAGGGACACTTGGGGGAGCTGTTGGATTTAGATCAGGTTTAGAAGCTTGTGCAGTAATGCAACCACGCAGATCTGCAACAGTGTTATTAGGGGTCTGCATTTGTATGTGCTTCTTACCTGAGCAGTGACCACGAATAAGATTTATATCATCTATGGCCACATCTGACTGATCATTGGATCCTCTGCGCCCCTCAATGATGATCTAAATGATAAAGTGGAATTGATTGATAAGTTTGCATGAAACCATTTGTCATTAGAAAGCAGGCCACAGTCTGAGTACATGGCTTGAGATGAGTCACCTGAAAAGCTGTGGTTGCTTCAATGTCCACCTGAGCCAGGTGCCACATATTTCCCTGGTCATTCCTCTTCTTCCAGATCTGATTGGCTGTTCCGTTTCGGAGAAGGTAAATGTGTAGGCCCATTGTATCTGCTGAGCCATACATATGGTACCAGAACTGCAGACACTGAGGACCAGGGTCAGAGCACACAGAGCTGATGAAACGAGCCGTGTCTCCATATGAAGCGCTGTTGGCTTCGATGTAAAGATAGTGGCCATCTGAATGGGAATGTACATCCAGTGAGTTAAAGATCCATTTTTAGACAATAAGAATAAAGAATAATCCAGCCAGTTCTACAAGTTCAGGTCATTTACAGTCAGAGCTGAAAGCGGTTTTTAATTTTTTTTTTACACTGAATGGATAAAAAATTATTCAATTTGCTTTAACAGAGTGACTATGGTTAATATAAAACACAAAAATAGTGTATTTTTACTGTAAGTTTAACACTGTATACGACCTTGGTTCACCAAATTTTTTCAGATTGTCACAAAGCTAAATACCTCCTGTGGTGTGATCTGAGGAAGGTCCAGTATTCATAGTAGGCGTGGAGCCACTCTGCCTTGTCCAATCAAAAGCATCAGTAGGCATCTGATTCCACTGACATAAGTCTTGCTCAAAGTTACAGAGGAGTTGGCATGCTGTTAAAAAAACAAAAAAACAAAAAAGCGAAAGACATGTGACTACATCATAGATGCATAAAGGACCCGTGTAAACCATTAACTGTAAGAAAATAAAAGCTGTGGATAAGTGCTTTTGTGAAATTATTTCTGTACCTGGGTGCAGGGGTGGTCTGTTATCTGGAGCTTCAGTAAGATTGTCCTTGTTAATTAAGTTGGTTGTTTCTTCCACGGTGGGAGCCACAGTGATATTTGTTATTGGTGGCTGAAAGGATGTATGTACAATAGGAGGCTGTGGAGCTGCAGTGGTTTGCACAGGGACACTTGGGGGAGCTGTTGGATTTAGATCAGGTTTAGAAGCTTGTGCAGTAATGCAACCACACAGATCTGCAACAGTGTTATTAGGGGTCTGCATTTGTATGTGCTTCTTACCTGAGCAGTGACCACGAATAAGATTTATATCATCTATGGCTACATCTGACTGATCATTGGATCCTCTGCGCCCCTCAATGATGATCTAAATGATAAAGTGGAATTGATTGATAAGTTTGCATGAAACCATTTGTCATTAGAAAGCAGGCCACAGTCTGAGTACATGGCTTGAGATGAGTCACCTGAAAAGCTGTGGTTGCTTCAATGTCCACCTGAGCCAGGTGCCACATATTTCCTTGGTCATTCCTCTTCTTCCAGATCTGATTGGCTGTTCTGTTTTGGAGCAGGTAAATGTGTAGGCCCATTGTATCTGCTGAGCCATACATATGGTACCAGAACTGCAGACACTGAGGACCAGGGTCAGAGCACACAGAGCTGATGAAACGAGCCGTGTCTCCATATGAAGCACTGTTGGCTTCGATGTAAAGATAGTGGCCATCTGAATGGGAATGTACATCCAGTGAGTTAAAGATCCATTTTTAGACAATAAGAATAAAGAATAATCCAGCCAATTCTACAAGTTCAGGTCATTTACAGTCAGAGCTGCATCTATTTGTTAATTTTTTTCACGCGGATTGAAAACAAAAGTCCTCAACTGGCTTTAACAGCATAGCTGTGAGCAGTAAACTGAAAAATAGTGTGCAATTGGTTTTATTTTTTCTGGAAGTTTAACACTGTACACAACCTTGGTTTACCAAATTTTTTCAGATTGTGTCATAAAGTTAATTACCTCCTGTGGTGTGATCTGAGGAAGGTCCAGTATTCATAGTAGGGGTGGAGCCACTCTGCCTTGTCCAATCAAAAGCATCAGTAGGCATCTGATTCCACTGACATAAGTCTTGCTCAAAGTTACAGAGGAGTTGGCATGCTGTTAAAAAAAACAAAAAACAAAAAAACAAAAAAGCGAAAGACATGTGACTACATCATAGATGCATAAAGGACCCGTGTAAACCATTAACTGTAAGAAAATAAAAGTTGTGGATAAGTGCTTTTGTGAAATTATTTCTGTACCTGGGTGCAGAGGTGGTCTGTTATCTGGAGCTTCAGTAAGATTGTCCTTGTTAATTAAGTTGGTTGTTTCTTCCACGGTGGGAGCCACAGTGATATTTGTTATTGGTGGTTGGAAGTAAGCATTGACAATAGGAGGCTGTGGAGCTGCAGTGGTTTGCACAGGGACACTTGGGGGAGCTGTTGGATTTAGATCAGGTTTAGAAGCTTGTGCAGTAATGCAACCACGCAGATCTGCAACAGTGTTATTAGGGGTCTGCATTTGTATGTGCTTCTTACCTGAGCAGTGACCACGAATAAGATTTATATCATCTATGGCTACATCTGACTGATCATTGGATCCTCTGCGCCCCTCAATGATGATCTAAATGATAAAGTGGAATTGATTGATAAGTTTGCATGAAACCATTTGTCATTAGAAAGCAGGCCACAGTCTGAGTACATGGCTTGAGATGAGTCACCTGAAAAGCTGTGGTTGCTTCAATGTCCACCTGAGCCAGGTGCCACATATTTCCCTGGTCATTCCTCTTCTTCCAGATCTGATTGGCTGTTCCGTTTCGGAGCAGGTAAATGTGTAGGCCCATTGTATCTGCTGAGCCATACATATGGTACCAGAACTGCAGACACTGAGGACCAGGGTCAGAGCACACAGAGCTGATGAAACGAGCCGTGTCTCCATATGAAGCGCTGTTGGCTTCGATGTAAAGATAGTGGCCATCTGAATGGGAATGTACATCCAGTGAGTTAAAGATCCATTTTTAGACAATAAGAATCAAGAATAATCCAGCCAATTCTACAAGTTCAGGTCATTTACAGTCAGAGCTGAAACTGGTTTTTAATTTTTTTTTACACTGAATGGATAAAAAATTATTCAATTTGCTTTAACAGAGTGACTATGGTTAATATAAAACACAAAAATAGTGTATTTTTACTGTAAGTTTAACACTGTATACGACCTTGGTTTACCAAATTTTTTCCGATTGTCACAAAGCTAAATACCTTCTGTGGTGTGATCTGAGGAAGGTCCAGTATTCATAGTAGGGGTGGAGCCACTCTGCCTTGTCCAATCAAAAGCATCAGTAGGCATCTGATTCCACTGACATAAGTCTTGCTCAAAGTTACAGAGGAGTTGGCATGCTGTTAAAAAAAAACAAAAAAGCAAAAAAGCAAAACAAATGTGACTACATCAGAGATGCATAAAGGACCCGTGTAAACCATTAACTGTAAGAAAATAAAAGTTGTGGATAAGTGCTTTTCTGAAATTATTTCTGTACCTGGGTGCAGGGGTGGTCTGTTATCTGGAGCTTCATTAAGATTGTCCTTGTTAATTAAGTTGGTTGTTTCTTCCACGGTGGGAGCCACAGTGATATTTGTAATTGGTGGTTGGAAGGAAGCATTGACAATAGGAGGCTGTGGAGCTGCAGTGGTTTGCACAGGGACACTTGGGGGAGCTGTTGGATTTAGATCAGGTTTAGAAGCTTGTGCAGTAATGCAACCACGCAGATCTGCAACAGTGTTATTAGGGTTCTGCATTTGTATGTGCTTCTTACCTGAGCAGTGACCACGAATAAGATTTATATCATCTATGGCCACATCTGACTGATCATTGGATCCTCTGCGCCCCTCAATGATGATCTAAATGATAAAGTGGAATTGATTGATAAGTTTGCATGAAACCATTTGTCATTAGAAAGCAGGCCACAGTCTGAGTACATGGCTTGAGATGAGTCACCTGAAAAGCTGTGGTTGCTTCAATGTCCACCTGAGCCAGGTGCCACATATTTCCCTGGTCATTCCTCTTCTTCCAGATCTGATTGGCTGTTCCGTTTCGGAGCAGGTAAATGTGTAGGCCCATTGTATCTGCTGAGCCATACATATGGTACCAGAACTGCAGACACTGAGGACCAGGGTCAGAGCACACAGAGCTGATGAAACGAGCCGTGTCTCCATATGAAGCGCTGTTGGCTTCGATGTAAAGATAGTGGCCATCTGAATGGGAATGTACATCCAGTGAGTTAAAGATCCATTTTTAGACAATAAGAATAAAGAATAATCCAGCCAATTCTACAAGTTCAGGTCATTTACAGTCAGAGCTGAAAGTGGTTTTTAATTTTTTTTTTACACTGAATGGATAAAAAATTATTCAATTTGCTTTAACAGAGTGACTATGGTTAATATAAAACACAAAAATAGTGTATTTTTACTGTAAGTTTAACACTGTATACGACCTTGGTTCACCAAATTTTTTCAGATTGTCACAAAGCTAAATACCTCCTGTGGTGTGATCTGAGGAAGGTCCAGTATTCATAGTAGGCGTGGAGCCACTCTGCCTTGTCCAATCAAAAGCATCAGTAGGCATCTGATTCCACTGACATAAGTCTTGCTCAAAGTTACAGAGGAGTTGGCATGCTGTTAAAAAAACAAAAAAACAAAAAAGCGAAAGACATGTGACTACATCATAGATGCATAAAGGACCCGTGTAAACCATTAACTGTAAGAAAATAAAAGCTGTGGATAAGTGCTTTTGTGAAATTATTTCTGTACCTGGGTGCAGGGGTGGTCTGTTATCTGGAGCTTCATTAAGATTGTCCTTGTTAATTAAGTTGGTTGTTTCTTCCACGGTGGGAGCCACAGTGATATTTGTTATTGGTGGCTGAAAGGATGTATGTACAATAGGAGGCTGTGGAGCTGCAGTGGTTTGCACAGGGACACTTGGGGGAGCTGTTGGATTTAGATCAGGTTTAGAAGCTTGTGCAGTAATGCAACCACGCAGATCTGCAACAGTGTTATTAGGGTTCTGCATTTGTATGTGCTTCTTACCTGAGCAGTGACCACGAATAAGATTTATATCATCTATGGCTACATCTGACTGATCATTGGATCCTCTGCGCCCCTCAATGATGATCTAAATGATAAAGTGGAATTGATTGATAAGTTTGCATGAAACCATTTGTCATTAGAAAGCAGGCCACAGTCTGAGTACATGGCTTGAGATGAGTCACCTGAAAAGCTGTGGTTGCTTCAATGTCCACCTGAGCCAGGTGCCACATATTTCCTTGGTCATTCCTCTTCTTCCAGATCTGATTGGCTGTTCTGTTTTGGAGCAGGTAAATGTGTAGGCCCATTGTATCTGCTGAGCCATACATATGGTACCAGAACTGCAGACACTGAGGACCAGGGTCAGAGCAAACAGAGCTGATGAAACGAGCCGTGTCTCCATATGAAGCACTGTTGGCTTCGATGTAAAGATAGTGGCCATCTGAATGGGAATGTACATCCAGTGAGTTAAAGATCCATTTTTAGACAATAAGAATAAAGAATAATCCAGCCAATTCTACAAGTTCAGGTCATTTACAGTCAGAGCTGCATCTATTTGTTAATTTTTTTCACGCGGATTGAAAACAAAAGTCCTCAACTGGCTTTAACAGCATAGCTGTGAGCAGTAAACTGAAAAATAGTGTGCAATTGGTTTTATTTTTTCTGGAAGTTTAACACTGTACACAACCTTGGTTTACCAAATTTTTTCAGATTGTGTCATAAAGTTAATTACCTCCTGTGGTGTGATCTGAGGAAGGTCCAGTATTCATAGTAGGGGTGGAGCCCCTCTGCCTTGTCCAATCAAAAGCATCAGTAGGCATCTGATTCCACTGACATAAGTCTTGCTCAAAGTTACAGAGGAGTTGGCATGCTGTTAAAAAAAACAAAAAAACAAAAAAACAAAAAAGCGAAAGACATGTGACTACATCATAGATGCATAAAGGACCCGTGTAAACCATTAACTGTAAGAAAATAAAAGTTGTGGATAAGTGCTTTTGTGAAATTATTTCTGTACCTGGGTGCAGGGGTGGTCTGTTATCTGGAGCTTCAGTAAGATTGTCCTTGTTAATTAAGTTGGTTGTTTCTTCCACGGTGGGAGCCACAGTGATATTTGTTATTGGTGGTTGGAAGTAAGCATTGACAATAGGAGGCTGTGGAGCTGCAGTGGTTTGCACAGGGACACTTGGGGGAGCTGTTGGATTTAGATCAGGTTTAGAAGCTTGTGCAGTAATGCAACCACGCAGATCTGCAACAGTGTTATTAGGGGTCTGCATTTGTATGTGCTTCTTACCTGAGCAGTGACCACGAATAAGATTTATATCATCTATGGCCACATCTGACTGATCATTGGATCCTCTGCGCCCCTCAATGATGATCTAAATGATAAAGTGGAATTGATTGATAAGTTTGCATGAAACCATTTGTCATTAGAAAGCAGGCCACAGTCTGAGTACATGGCTTGAGATGAGTCACCTGAAAAGCTGTGGTTGCTTCAATGTCCACCTGAGCCAGGTGCCACATATTTCCCTGGTCATTCCTCTTCTTCCAGATCTGATTGGCTGTTCCGTTTCGGAGAAGGTAAATGTGTAGGCCCATTGTATCTGCTGAGCCATACATATGGTACCAGAACTGCAGACACTGAGGACCAGGGTCAGAGCACACAGAGCTGATGAAACGAGCCGTGTCTCCATATGAAGCACTGTTGGCTTCGATGTAAAGATAGTGGCCATCTGAATGGGAATGTACATCCAGTGAGTTAAAGATCCATTTTTAGACAATAAGAATAAAGAATAATCCAGCCAATTCTACAAGTTCAGGTCATTTACAGTCAGAGCTGAAAGTGGTTATTTTTTTTTCACACTGAATGAATAAAAACTCACTCAGCGTGCTTTAACAGAGTGACTATGGTTAATATAAAACACAAAAATAGTGTATTTTTACTAGGGATGGCACGATACCACTTTTTTATTTTCGATACCGACATCGATATTTTACATTTGGATATCGGCTGATACCGATATAAATCCGATATTTAAAAATGGTTCCAGGCATTTAAAAACATTAAAAAAAAAAGAAAAAAAAAAGAAGTCAACATTCTCTCAAACAACAAAATCAAAGTCTTTTAGTTGTCCCACATACAAGACTAAGGACCAGGGCGGGCAGAGCTTTTTAGGCAGTGGCACCAAAGCTCTGGAACTGTTTACCACTCCAGCTCCATTTAGCTGACTCTGTGGCATCATTTAAAAAATAGTTGAAAACTTTTCTGTTTAACCAGGCTTTCTGGTTTCTGACTTTATTTTTATTCTTTTTCTTTCAAAATGGTAATGTTATTATGTTTTTAACATAGTGTTTTCTGGGGGTGGGGGGGTGATATTGTGTTTTAATTATTGTACAGCGCTTTTCTGTCTGTGAAAAACGCTATATAAATAAACTTTACTTACAACAATAACTATCACCTGAATCCTGTTGCTTCTGTGTGAGAAGGTGATGCTTATGGCATGTTACAAATTTCATTAGGGCTGCAACTATCAATTATTTTAGCAATTCTGTATTCTATTTATATTGATTACCCAAGAAACTGGATAAGAAATACTTTTTTTCATATTAACAGTTCATCTGCATATTTTAACTTCTGTACTGCAGTTTTTCCCTATGTGAAACAAACAGGGTGGATGGAGCAGCTACAAAGTTCTCGTTTCTTCACTTACTGATCAGGTGGTTGATGAAGGACCTCCAGCTGTTTCCCAGTAAAGGTTTAATGGAGGTTACAGGGACGAAAAGGCTTCTTTTGGACACTAGAAAAACATTTCCTTCTGCTCCATCTGAGCGCGCCGGCTCCGCCTCTTTCCGCTTGTGCAGACAGACTGCACGTAAATCAGCTGACTGCTGCTGTTGCGTCATCAGTGTTCACGTGAAAAACTAGGGGCTGCGTGAGCGGAATCTTGTAATGCTTTATATTTACAAGCATTCTCCTAAATACGTTTCTACTGCAGGTATATATTTAGTCACAAATTAGGGATTAAAGTATCAAAAATATTTTGACGGGGAAGGGGTTCTTCCGGTACCAGACGGTCACTAGTGCTAATAGCTGCGCTCACTAGCAGTATGTCCGGGAGCTGAAGTAGAGAAAAAAAATAACAGCTGATTCTCAGCACAGCGAGCACAACACACAAACAAGGCAGAGAGCGGTGGAGGCGGAAAAACATGTCAGCAATGATCGCTCAGTGTCAAAGGGAATCCGCAGCGACCGGAGGATCTGAGGGGGTTGTTTTCTAACTCCAGATCCCCACTCCATTCCAGTAGGTGGCGGTAATGCAGCTCTAAGCTGGTTTGGTCAACCGCAAACCCACAAGAAGAAGAAGACGACTGAGCCCTGTAATGCAGCTAATGTGAGCGAAACGTTATTTAATGTATCGGATTACATTTTTTATTTCCTTCCGATATCCGATCCAGTAATTTAGGCCAGTATCGGACCGATACTGAATATCGGATCGGCGCATCCCTAATTTTTACTGTAAGTCTAATACTGCATACAACCTTGGTATACCAACTTGATTTGGCTTGTGTCACAAAGCTAAATACCTCCTGTGGTGTGATCTGAGGAAGGTCCAGTATTCATAGTAGGGGTGGAGCCACTCTGCCTTGTCCAATCAAAAGCATCAGTAGGCATCTGATTCCACTGACATAAGTCTTGCTCAAAGTTACAGAGGAGTTGGCATGCTGTTAAAAAAAACAAAAAAACAAAAGAAATGTGACTACATCATAGATGCATAAAGGTCACGTGTAAACCATTAACTGTAAGAAAATAAAAGTTGTGGATAAGTGTTTTTGTGAAATTATTTCTGTACCTGGGTGCAGGGGTGGTCTGTTATCTGGAGCTTCAGTAAGATTGTCCTTGTTAATTAAGTTGGTTGTTTCTTCCACGGTGGGAGCCACAGTGATATTTGTAATTGGTGGTTGGAAGTAAGCATTGACAATAGGAGGCTGTGGAGCTGCAGTGGTTTGCACAGGGACACTTGGGGGAGCTGTTGGATTTAGATCAGGTTTAGAAGCTTGTGCAGTAATGCAACCACGCAGATCTGCAACAGTGTTATTAGGGGTCTGCATTGAAAGTTGGAAACAACTTTTCAGACCTATTATTGCACTTTCTCTTTTGTATGTGCTTCTTACCTGAGCACGGACCATGAATAAGTTTCACATCATCTATGGCCACATCTGACTGATCATTGGACCCTCTGCGCCCCTCAATGATGATCTAAATGATGAAGTGGAATTGAAAGATACGTTTGCAGAATACCATTTTGTCATTTGTCTAGCACCTTGAGGCAAATATTTTTTGTGATTTGGCGCTATATAAATAAAATTGAACTGAATTGAAAGCAGGCCACAGTCTGAGTACATGGCTTGAGATGAGTCACCTGAAAAGCTGTGGTTGCTTCAATGTCCACCTGAGCGAGGTGCCACATATTTCCTTGATCATTCCTCTTTCTCCAGATCTGATTGGCTGTTCCATTTCGGAGAAGGTAAATGTGTAGGCCCATTGTATCTGCTGAGCCATACATATGGTACCAGAACTGCAGACACTGAGGACCAGGGTCAGAGCACACAGAGCTGATGAGACGAGCTGGGTCTCCATATTTCACACTGCTGGCCTCAATATACATGTAGTGGCCATCTACAAAAGAAAAATAAAATAATTTATTGCACCTACACTTTATGGTCATACCTTACCTTCAGATGTACATTACAGTCAAAAGTTTGACGGGTACTGTACTGTCTGTTTATCATTGGTCAGTGTTAATAAAAAGTATTACCACCAGTATGGTCAGCAGAGGGGCCTGTCATCAGGGTGGGAGTAGAACCTCTTTGCCATGTCCAATCAAAAGCATCTGTAATCATCTGTTTCCAGCCACAAAGGTTGTTGTCAAAGTTACAGTCAATGTTGCAGGCTAAAGGGAAACATTTGAAGAAGAAATAACACGAGTAATGTGGCACTTTCTAAAACTTCCTAAAAACTTCCTAAAAGTTAACCCTAGTTATCTTTACAATGTGCACATACAGTACTTATTGGACAAGATGTTAATGTTAATTTGTAACTAAACTTCAGATTTTACGATGCAGAAACAACTGACTCATAAAATACAACTTCCTGTGATTTATTTGGGTGTAAGGGAAACATTTCTGTGGTTGTAGAAGATTTAGTTCCACGTCCCAGGGTGGTGAAGCTACCGACATAAACACAATATTGACTTTTGTTAAACTTTGTGATTTCAGGTATGAGCAGTCTGATATGGAACAAAAGAAAACAAAGATATAAACCAAGACACAAAAAGTAAATAGTTTCACCACTTAATCCCTTTTGGCACCCTAGAAAATATGTATTGTGTTTGACGATTCTCTCCACATCTTAAAAACCTAATAATTTCTCGATCTTTGCTCGTGTCATAGACAAAACAAGGCTGCACAGAGCAACCCCTCTAGGCTGTTGCCTAATTTGCTGATGCAGTGGACCAATCCAGATTATAATGAAAAAGGTGAAAACACAATCAACTGATGTGGAAGATGGAATAGAATGGCTTCATTTAACACAAATGTCATGATTTTAACTTCATAAAAAATAGTAGTTAACACAACCTATGTGCACATCCTACTATATATCAACATGTACAGTAATCACAGTATCATCCTCATATCTGATGTAAATACTCACCACAGACTGTGCCAGTTTGCCAGTTTGGAAGTTCAATTCCTGCAACCTGACATGCTGTGGCATAGGACTGCAAAGATTCACAGAGTGTGTGTTGGTCACCACTTGTAGCACAGTAGTCGTATACACAACTATTGAGGTAGATGCTTGGGTGAATGTGTTCATGGCAGGGAATGAAAGCATCTCCAAACAATGCTGAACACTCATTGGAGGCCTTGTCCATCTCATCCGTATCACAGAGTCTTGGATCATTTGGGTGGGCAATACACCTGAGAAAATTTAGGCAGTATAACACAGGTAGAGAAATTAGTTGCTTCTAGAGTATACTTTATGAAAAAAATAGAAATACATTTTAAAATAAATGATAATGCATAAATAAAAAGATGAGTCTAGGGCAGGGATCCTCAAATCCAGGCCTCGGGGTCCGGTGTCCTGCAGCTTTTAGATGTGTCCCTGAGCCAACACACCTGAATCAAAAGGCTGAATTACCTCCTCAGTATGCAGTCAAGGTCTCCAGAGTCCTGCTAGTGACTTTTATATTTGACTCAGGTGTTTGAGGATCCCTGGTCTAGGGTATAGTCCCTGCAGTTAGTCTGATAGCTTTCTGGTTATAATCAAACTAAGCAGGTAAGACAGATTTTTAGATTGTGTGCTCATGGTTAATTAAAATTTTTTTTTTTTTTTTACATTCTACAGCACAAACATTTCATAGCAAGACTCTGAACCTGTTTAGATTGCAGCAATGCTGGCATGCTGACTGCTCACTGCTTTATTTTAACATGTTATGTTGCTAATTAGTTTTAAAGAAAAAGCACAATTCCAGCTGGTAGGAGTTCCACTTGGCTACTGCTAAAAAAAATGTAATCATTTTGTTTGCTGTTGGAATAATAGTTTTTGTTTTCTTTGATAAACAAATGTTTACATTTACAGTTTTATAAAATAACTTACCCAGAATTGTTTGGCACCCTCCAGCTGTCACCAAACTCAAATGCTTCTGACAGGTTTTCGCCTTCTGGCGTTACAAAGTCATCATCCTGGTACCCAGAATAGGTGCCACACAGTCCACACAGTTCATATTTGTAGTGCTCATCCACCTGCAGAAACAGCCTATTCTTTCCATCTATCTGCATTCTGAGGCCAAAAGTTGTCTCCAAGATGATATAATTATTCTTCACGTATACCCATACTGAGCCATATGTTCCACTGGTTGAATATGGGAGTTGGACATGGTTATACTTCACCTAAAGAAAGGACAGTCTTTTAAGTACTGAGCTTATTTTGAATGTCATACAGTAGAAATAATGTTTTCTACAACTATCTAAAGTATAGGTAAATTTAAGTTAGTAAGCAATTAATTCCAAGTGGTAAACAATTAGCTTCCTCTAACGAGCTGATACAGTTATAACTGACCCCGAAAATCATGTGTGAAAGTCTGAACTGACATTAATGAATTACAATAGAAAATGCAGAACAGAGGAAGTCCACGTGCAGTACACTTCACTTTCCATGTGAGCTGTTAATAACTCCAGGTCATACATATGCTCAAAACAGTCTTGTCTTATTTAAATGGAAAGAAATGTTTTCAGTGGTCTTAAAAAGAGAATTGCATGCTTACATAGACCTTTCCACTTTGATTCAGGATGATATGCAGATCCTCCACCTGGAGAGCCACTGCCTCAAGCTTGGACTGGGTGAAGTTCTGAAGGGGAGGATGCATGTTGTGTCCAAATACTGTGAACTGGACTGAACTTTCTCCACTGCATGTGGTAGTTAATATGTAACTACAGCCCCCTTGAAAGTCATATGCCAGCCTGTCATAAGTGATGTAATGCGGATCACCATACACACTGCAGGTGGCAGATTTGAATGAGAAGCAGGCTTTGACCCCATCTTTAACCTTACAAACCTCATTGTTTCCACACTGCATTTTAGTGCACTGCATATTATTATTACCCATGCACTGGCACTGTTGCACACAATGTCCTTCCACCAGTGTCTCTCCTTTCTGCAGGGAGAAGAGAGTTGTGTGAATAAATTACTGTGAAATTGAATATGTGAATAAGAAATTGTGTTGTGTTCATTTACCTCACTTACCTCATAGTGTTTTCCATTATACCAGCACCCGCAGTCTTCTTCTGGGACACACTTTTCCCCACTGAGCTTGAAACCAGAATCACACTCGCATCTTGCCTCACAGCTTCCACAGGAGCCAGCTATATCCAGAGTGGAGCACACCTTGGGACAGCCATCAGCGCATGAGTTATAGTGGCTGTTCTCACCACACTGAAGGGCTGAGGGGACCCGGGAAAAGACAGGAAAGAGTGCATGACCTTTTCTGTTATCAGTTATTATTTGCCACTGTGTCCTCTATTTTAAAAAGGAGGAAGAAACAACAAAAGCAGAAATTAATAAAGCAACATACGGCAGAATGTGGAGTTCCTCAACATGGATACTGCAATTCCAGCTTTACTGCAGACATCAGAATAGATCTGTAGTGTCTCACATAGAACGGCTGGGTCACCATGAGTGGAACACATGCCAAACACACAGCTTCTGAAGTAGCTCTCTGCCTGTACAACTGATAAACAGTCAGCAAATGGACCAGTAGTAGAGAACAGGCCTCCACAGTATAGCTCACTGGCATACTCTGCCTTCTCCAGTGGGTCGCACTGATGAGGCAATAGAATGGCTTCGCAGGAGGAGGCAGTTTTCCCGGTCTGCCAGCTTTCAGCCAAAGCTGTTACATTTTGTGCATTGGGGTTGTGAAAGTCATCTTCTTTGAGGTGGTTAAAGTTGCCACACATGCCACAGACTTTATCGGAGTAGGTCGATGGCAGGGTGACATGGACTGCACCAGCCTTGTCAAATGAGACTGTAAGACCAAAGGTGCTATCCAGTACAATAGTAGCAGGGTTGCTCTTGATATTGACAGTGCCGCTGCTAAGGGTCAGTGGAAGCTTCCTCCAGACCCCATTAACCTGAAAAACAACATTAGTTTTATACTTTCTTACCAAATTTGGACTTATTGTATTTGAAAGCTTACATGAAAGACTGCATTTAGAAGATAGCTGTGTCTATAAAGGCCGATAAGACCCATTAGTCCTTTGCCAATGGCAATAAACTCTGCACTTTATGCCCTTACGGGAATCGCTTCAATTGGTACTTTATGTGGCTCAGTGGTCATTACATCATAATGGTATGGTAAAGAGAAGTGCATTTGTATAGCTATGTATAATATGCTAGCTATGTATTATGATGTTTATGGAACCATGTAAAACAGGAAATGCAAATACGTAGCACAATATTTTTAATTGGAAAAATAGCTGCTGCCTCAGTGGTTGACAGTGACTTTGTTTGCAAAATACTGACTTTTCTTAGCAATGTAAAATACTCAAACTGTATTAAAATGTATTAAAAGTTGGAGTTCAGCTTTTGTAAATGTTAAAAGCTAGTGTAATTGGTGATTAACAGTGGATTAGGCTATATATAGCTTCCTATATAAGTAACTTACCACAACTCGGCCTGTCTGGCTTTTCAGCAGAGACACCCTGTTGATCCCGATGTCAATATTGATTTTCTGGACATTTAGCAGAGATGCGTTATCATTCTGCTCACTGACCGCTTCCACACTGAACATGGGCAGAGCTTCAGTGGGTGAGCAGGTCTTAGCCAGGACATAAGTGCACGTGGCCATGAAGCGGAACAATACTCCATCAAAAGTGCTGCCATCTGTGTGACTGTGTATAGTGCACATCCCAAAGGTGGAGGTCCCATCAGGGCCTCCTCTTTGAGGACCACAGAGTTGGCCTTCAGGGCACTGAGAGGGAAAGCAGGAGAGCTGTCCAGCAGAACAGAGGCAGCGGGTGGTCTCATCTGTCCATAACTCTGTGTTTGATTCACACTGTTGTCCTGTTGGGGTGACCGTGTTAACACTTTATCAACACCTATCTAGGATTAATAACACTGACAAACTATGGCCAGTTTTAATAATGTATGGACTTTAGAACATCGTCTAAATCATCTTAATCAGCCAAACTTCTATTCACATACATTATTTTCCTTTATTTAAATAAAGAGTACAAAAATTTTCTTTGTGACAAGCCTTTTGCTAGTCTTATGTATTGCATGATGATTACTATGTACACCAGAATATAAAATAACCTACTCAATGATTTGTGGCACCAAAGATGTTATTGAGAGAGTAAAAAGAAGTTTAACTTGGTAAATACTCACCACAGGAGCCTCTTCTTACACCTATCTGTTTAAATGTGATCTGTTTCTCTATGGACAATCCTTGAACTGCTTCAAACACAACCTAATGTATCGAGAAGTTAATTTATTTAAGGACACATTTAAGAATATTTTGACAGTACAGTTCTTATCTGTCGTGCAATGTTCCATTTTACCTGAGTCCCACGTTCTGTGATATTCAGGAGCACAAACACTTGCCTCCATGCATTCTGGGGGAGAGCGGGAGAGGTCCAGATTTCTACCGAACCAATGCTGCTTTTAAGCAGAACACGAAGTTCAGACCCATTAGCTGCAACTGGGACAAGGTACCAGAACTCTAGACAGGCCTGGCCCTCAATACCCAGTGGACCGCTCTCTAAAACATGCACTGCAGCATCCCCTGAAGTAGAAAAAGACAAAAAGAAAAGTAAATACACTAGATACTTTAAAGTGTCAAATACATTTTTTAATCACACAATATAAATGCTGAGAATGTATCACACACATCCAACACAGAAAAAACATTTCTTCATCTTTGTTATCATAATTAAACAAGATGTACTGAACATCTGTTGTGAAGTAGCACTAGCTGTAGAAGATAGCTGTTTGTGTTGCTGTTGCACTAAATTTGAATCTCGTGTATAGACTCTCTGTTTGGGTGCTCCTGGGAAAACACCAGGTTCTAAAAGAACATAGCCTATTTCAGATCAATTTGTGATAATGTGGTGAGACACGAATACAACCGCAGCCTGTGTGCAGATTAAACAGGGCTGTGGCCCAATGTTCCAGATATTTTGCCAAAGGTTGGGACAAAATTAAAGGTTAATTAATTCATTCAACTTATCTCTCGGAGCCAGAGTGAACCCAGAACTGTAAACTGGCTTGATGACTTTAAAACGCTCTATCTACTGTTTTGCAGTAAATACAATCTTCTTCACCTGCTCTTTTTTCACTCGCTGTCCAGTCACAGTTCAGATTCGTACGTCTGTCATCAAAACACTGTGTAATGTATTCTAAAGGAAACAAAGGAGATAAATACATCATAACGCATAATATGTATGACTGTCGGTTTGTCATTTGAATCCTTATCTAAAACAATCCAAGCAATTATGAAATCCTTACAGGTCTTAGTAACTGTAGTACATCATACCTGAATGTGCCCTCCACTCTGGTAAACCAACCAATAAAAATTCATTTTCAGCTCTGGAATAGGAAAACAATGACCAATCACCATAATTTAACATAATAAGGGACTAAATTCAAAAAATGTTTTCAACATGAATAAAACTCTCTTTTGATGGATTTTTTTCTTTTATTCATTTACTGTGAACACTATAACAATAATATTTATAATAACAGATCAGCTAAAACAGACAAACAAAAAAAAAAAAACAGACTGATATTGAAACCCACCTGCACAGAGTCCCTGTCTGAGTTAGAAAGAGAACAGCAACTGTGACCACCAAATCTGTGTGGATGCCTCCAAGCATAGCTGATCCTGTAAGAGCAGCCTCTCAGCTGCTCTGCCGTTGCTAAAACTCTTTCTCTCTTTGATGAGTTGAAGAATGAATGATGAGCAGTTAACTGCTGTTAAGCCTTTTGGTGGAAGCACAGCTTAAAGTGACCATTTAACTGCAAGCACAAAGATGGTTCCCAATGTAGAGCATTTGGTTTAGATATTTATGCCCTTTGCTTTCCCATCTGACTAGGTAACCTCAGCAGTGGGAAGAGAAAGAGGGCACTTCAGGGGTTGGACTGCCATAAAAATGTTGTAAAGGTGATAAAAGTGACTAACACCGTTTTGTTAAACAGTAATAGGTGAGGTCAGAGTTTAGTGTTGCTATGCCATAAAAAGCTGTAGACCATGGTAGTTACACATAGATACATGCTTACACAAAAAAGAAAGAGCAGACTGTTTTGGAGATAACTGTTCAGACAGTGCAGCTATATAGTATGATTTTTAAATATATGGACGAATGTAACATAAATTATTGAAGGACAGTTTGTGTAATAAACTTTTGTTGATCCAACATAAAAGACCAAAGTCCCGGCAATGCTAGGAAGTAGGACATGACCCCCACAGTCTAGATGCTGGCTATGGTGGTGATACAGCTGGAGACACTGATGGGGTTCTCTGAGGGATTAGGTGGAGATAGTGGGTCATACAAATGAGAGTCTGAAAAGTGGAATAACAGAATAGCACTGAGATTTAAAGCGCAGGAAAAAGGGATGCAAGAAAATGATTGGACCAGTTTGATTGAGCGAACTGAGTCTGAACTGAGGGACTTGAGTCTTTCCCGGCTGTCACAGGGCGGGGTTCACCAGTGCATTACAGAGCTAACACAGAGTGACAATTAACTCCACTCTGTCACGTCCACACCTAAAATCTAAATTGTCACCCCCCCCCCCCCCCCCCCCCCCGCCCCCGCAAGTGTGGACTAAATGCTTTCCTGTAGCCAGGTATGTTTTGCATTCTGGGTAGCTTCAGAGTACCAGAGACATGCAGAGTACACAACCTGTAAATTATTGCCCAGATAAATACGAATGTTAGGAGTAACTTCTCCATGTTATCAACAATCCACAGCACAGCACCTTCTTCCTGTATTTACTTTTGTTGCTCCCAGCCCAAATAAGTGGACTGGAAATGAATAATTGTTGAATTTCAAAGCCAGAACATTCTTGCTATAAGGTTATAGTGGTGAACCACTGCTGCCCTCAGATGTTAAATTTAGAGCAGCCAATTAAACGGGCTAATAACAAATTAAACACAAATCAAACAAATTGATCTGAAATTGATTTTGAAAGATTTGGAGAGGCTATGTAAAATTTTCAAGGCTGTAATATGAGATTTGTTGGCATTCGAGTTCACTTAAACAGTTTGGCATTCTTTTGGACTGTGGATAATAAGTCTAACACAAAGGTCCAGTAATAAGTCTCCAGTTATTTAAACTGGCTGCCTAGGGTTGGGAAGAAAAATGTGAGTCAAACATAGTTTTGCATTCTGTTGCTAATTTTCATTCCAGACAGCATGTTTGTATGTGGATGGAATCATTTGTGATAAAAAAGGAGCAGAATCCTTGTAACTCATCCCTGCTGTTCAGCCTTTTGTATTGTTAACCTCTGCATGCAGTTCAGGTACCGACTGAATTAAAAATTTAAAGGCATTCTTACATTATTGGAAGATGGTTACCATGTTCAGCTAAAGAAAAGAAGAGGTGTGCACACATCCAGGCAAAAAAAAAAAAAAAGAACAAAAGAGCTCTACACACTGTTTGGCTAAAATTTAATTATTTAATTCTAGAAACGTTCTTGTCAAGGCAACAGTTTGATCCACAGGATCTCCTTCAAGCATGTGTCACAGTGAAAAGACCCTGCTGCTCACTTGTTGATCACCAGCTGATGTGATTTGCACTGATACAAAAGAGAGCCTGATTTTGTCTCTTTCACACATGCCTGAAGAAGATCTTACCTTTTGAAACACTGCTTTTGCAAGAATGTTTTAACAATTCATTCATTAAATGAAAGCAAAACAGTGCACAGACCTTTATCCCTTTTCCTTAAATTACTGAAGTAGAAGTAATAATTATGTTACTGTATTTCTGAAAGACCTCAAAAGACAAAGGTATTACTGTGACTCATGATCCTCATGAATTTGACTCACGTGAAAAGGTTGACAATGTAACTTTATTCTCCAGCTGGCAGTTAAGGTGCCGTTTACACGAAGCCGTTTTCACTGGAAACGGTGTTGTTTTGATGCGTTTCAGCCTTTCGTTTACACGATGGCGTTTCAGAAACGATCCGCGTTTACACGAGGACATGTGAAACGATGAAAACGATGTAGTTCCCATGCCAGGCCACAAGTTGGCGTTGGTTTTCTCTTTGCAGTTTGTTTACGCAAGACGCGCATGCGTGGAGTGACACAGTAGGTAGTGCGGCAAATTGTTCATTACTTACAAAACGGCCAATGTGAGAGGTTTTGTGTGGACAGATGATGAGGTTGGATCGCTGCTGCACACAACGCTGAATTACAAAACGGTAAAAACACAGGAAAAGCATAAGAAGCACTCGTGAATCCGCGAGTGCTGTTTATCAGTTTGCGCGTGCGCGAAAAACTGGCCGTCGCAACCATAGTGCGCATGTGCGAGTCGAGCGTTTTCAAATCACCCCGGTTTCAAGTGTTTACACGAAAACGCAAGCCGGTGCGTTTCTGAAACGCTCCACTCTGGACCCCGTTTCTGAAACACATCGTTTTCACTCTGTTGTCGTGTAAACAGAAGGGCGAAACGCATCAAAACGACACCGTTGTCGTGTAAACGCAAGGCCGAAACGCATCAAAACGACACCGTTTCAAAATGAAAACGGTCTCGTGTAAACGGCACCTAAGTCTTTATCTCCATGACTTGCGAAGATAAGCCAAAAACACGAGTGTCACCTAATGCCATCCATATTTCCGGAAAACGTACACAAGGCATGTGTACATCTCAACCTGATAATGTTGTTGTAAAAAAAAAAAACACTGTTAAAGTGGTGTCTGCTTGAGTATATTTAGTGTGTGGTCAGCCAGATAGCACTACACAGTGTAAACAGTAGTGGGGAAAGAAGCGATAAGAAGGCTACATTGTGAGGGAGGTTTGGCCTGAACCTCCTACTGCGACATCCTGGAACAATGGTGGGATGTGTCAGAAAAAAGGGTGGACCGAAACAAATATTAGTGCTTTTTGTAAAAGTAGCCAAGTTAAAAAGAAGGCCATTGTTAACAATCAGTAAATTACCAAGAACTCATACATGTCCAGAAATTAAAAAGCCTTTACAGTAATTTCTTTGTGCTTGCTGGCAACTTAACTACCGAAACAATCTGGAGTTATCTTAAAGACAGTGACCTGATTTCTTATCGGATATCCAAGGCTTTATCTCAGTGTCTCCGGTATTTGATGAATATATACTGACAGCATCAGTGTAACATTGGATTGGGTTTTTCAATGTCTTTCAAACGACACAAAGCATCGGCTTTGCAGTATCTTGCCAATAAATAAATAAATAAATCTAATTGTAAACTCATAGGAAACACAGTTTTGCTGATATATATGGTTAACATCATTCAGTTCATGTTTTGTCCTATTCTATTCATTGAGTCCTACATATGCATTTATTTAGTACTCTGTCAATGTAGCAAATATTACACTCATCCAAGAAATAATAACTGATACCAAAGCCTTCTACTTTTTGACTATTCAGTGAGCATAACTCCTGAAAGGGAGTTGTCCAGCTTCCTATAAGGCCTATCCCAGGATCAAGTGGATTAAGTAACTTTATTAGAGTTCAATAACTCCTCCAGAGTGAAACATCATGTTGCATCATTGCTGACTGAAGATGTTTTGTCCTGCCCACCGGAACCACAAATCCTTATCAGCAGATCTGTGTAATGTTATACGCAGGTATAAAGCCACAAACCCAAACTTCCCTGCACCACTTCAGTCAACCAATAAAAGTGCTGTTAATAATAAACCTTGGCCATGGGAAGCAGGAGAAAGACTATCAAGACAGCTGGGGCCAAGAAAACTACAAAGTAGCATACTGTGGGCTTTTCCATAGCAGTGCAAATTCTCTGATCCATGACTAACAATTAAGAAGACAGTGTTTTCTATTTATATCTCCTCTTTGCTTGAACCACTATGCCGTACATAAAAATAGAACACTGGAATAAGCAAAGGCTACACGGATCAAAAGCCATGTGTCAAATTTCTGCAAATGATCCGCTTTCAGGATGTTCCATTGAAGTCTACCATTAAATACTGTAATGCCTTTTTCAAGATCTGATTTAGCATGTGTTTGTTGAGCAATAAAGATGCATGCATATTCTATACTCACTTGAGCATTTCCCATACTCTGCTCTTAAACATCATTATCATGAAGACAAGATGCAAACACAGTAGTTACAGAGCAGCATCCCAGGTGAAGGTGGGAGATAGGGACGGGATTTGATGTGCCTATGAGTACAACTACTACTGTGATTGGTACACTGACTACACACTACAGATGAAAATTAGGTTTTACTTATATCTGCTACAGCATATGCATTGTGAATTGTCCTTGCTAAATACAAATAAAAATGAACATGCTAGTTATTTTCCATAATAGGCTGGCCTTTATATGACACAGGCCATAAGCATAAACTTACCTCTTGCCATGAGTAATGGCATATGCCATTATTTTGTTCCTTGATCATGGAAAATTTAGAGCATTCTCCCTCCCAAGCTTTAGTATTTGTTCTTTTATTTAATTGGATACTTATTCCATAGATGTTGGACATCTGGGATCATGCTGCTGCTTATTTTTGTTATCTGGTAAAATGTCCAGTGGTTCCGTGCTAGATCAAAGCCCCCCCCCCCCCCACCCCCCCTTTACATTTATAGAGAATAATGTATGGCCTTTAAAAAACTGCAGAGGTCTGAGTGTCTGTGAACCTCGCTGATAATTATAGTACTAAATTATAACCATGAATGTTGAGGACATAGGTAACAGCTTAAGTGGGTCTATAACATTGCATTTTAAATCCCCTGACTCTTTATGGTCACATTTTTACAAGAGCTGCCATTTATAGTCTGCTAGAAAATGACCTATTTTCATCGATGTTTTTAGAATCAAGAGTTACCACTGAAGGGTGAATGAAAGCAGCGAAAGACCCTTCTGTAGAATGTAAAGTAGGTGGTGTTTAAGTTGAAGAAATCTCTTAATTTCCCCCAAATAATAAAAGTTTATTGAAACCAATTAAGCCTCATTATGCATCTTGTCTTTAATATTCACTGAATTCACTAATCTTGCCAAAGCTTTTTTTTTTTTTTTTTTTTTAATTTCACAGGGGCAAGTCAGAAATGTTAACATTTCATTCCCAAACATCAAAAGTGAACAACTGTTTCATTCCAGTTATTATTCCAATAAACACACCCAATTTAAATCGATGGGTTTTGGTGGCATTTTTCCTTTAAAACTCTTTGTAACACTTCCTGTTTTTTTTTTTTTTTTTTGGTTTTGTATTGTTTTTCTCTTCCTTTTTCGGAAGTGAAGGTCATGATGTGTTCCTCCCTTCCTGTCTGTTCCTTCCTTCCGTCACGCTCCGTTGAAAAGTTTCCATGCGATCTTCCAGGTGTTTCGTGGCCTGTGGCACCTTTTTTTTCTTTTTACAAAGAGACCCAGACTTCTCCTTCCGCTGCATGGTTGCTAAACAGGTTGTTTAATGAATACAGGTGCTGTGGTTCTGCTCTGCCTATCAGGGAGACATGATCAATACTGTAGGCAAGCTGCGTTTAATTGTCAGCGTTGTCTGAGAGGAGAAACACTCCTCACCCGTCACATGCATCCAGCTCAGGGCTTTTGTTCTGTTCTTATTTTTTTATTATGCGTCATGCAATTTATGCATCTCTTTTAAACACTCGACTCTCTGCTAAGCATGCCCAGTGTGGCCACAATGCATAAAAGAAATAAATTATGAAAAACCCTATCATGAAAAACAAAAAATAATAATAATGCCAAGACCAGAGTCAAAACAATTGTTCATGTGAGGGTTTAAAAAATGGAAACATCTGCATTATTAGACATTTCAGAAATTTCTGACACAGACTCATATGGACAGTATTGTACTTTGTGTGTGCATTTGTGATGTGGCAGAATTTTAATGTCTTGTAGGTTTTATTCGGTTTTATATTTGCATGTTTTTAAATGTTTGTATTGCATGCTTTTATTGTTTGGGTTTTACTTCCTGCCACATCAATTAGGGGAATGGGCAACACCTGCTGGGGCATCTTTATAAAGACTGGAGCAGCAGCAGAGGAGTGGAGAGAAAACCAGAAAAGACTGGACTGAGGGGGTGTGAGGAAATGGAGCTGACACCCCCCCCAAGTGAAAGAGGAGAACCAGCAGAGCTGATACAGCAGAGGGACGTCATAACATGGTGAAGGATAAAGAGAACTGTGTGTTGCAATGACCATGGTGAAAACTGAAATGTGTACATGATTCTTTGCTGGACTTCAAGCTTTGCCTTGTGTTAATTTTATTTTGTTGTTTTAATAAATGGCATGCTTTTTACTTGCTCATTGGTTGCCTCCCTTTTTTTTTTTTTAGCTGCTCTCTGCCTGATTTAAATGAACCTTCCCCTCTTCCACGTGAAACATTAAAAGCTGTTGAAATAAAATCAGTTCTGTGCACCAAGGATTTGTTATGGCTGGCCTGGGGATTTGCAACTTTGCTTTACCTATTTGTACTCTGTGAAGGCATTTTTCCTGCCTTTACACTCATTCTTTAAAGCCACATTAATAGTGACACAAGTTAACGGAGCAGAACATCGCCGTCCTTAAATCATTCCACCAGAAGGTGGCACTTTATCTCTTTCTGAAAACCACCGGTGTGTCAGTGCCAAGACTGCAACAGTGTTTCTGAACATTTACCAGTCAGGTCATGCTGTGAAAACAACTCCTTAGGTTTTCTATCACTGATGGGTGTCTGTGTATATATTTAATAATTACTATTTGTTTGAGAAAAAGTGATAAAATATGCAAATAAAAAATAATAAACAGCTTTGGCACTATATTTGGACATGGATGGCTCTGCCAGGCCTTTATGACCATGAACCTGGCCTAGAAACAGATGAAAAGAATATGAATTTAATTATGATAACAATTTATCTTGCTATCTAGTCTGATAAAGCCAAGTAATTCTCATTTGCGAGGTCTGATAAGGAATTGTTTTTTTTTTTCTGGGTTCACTGATTCCCTCCATGATAAATCCTGTTCCCTACTACAATACTCTGGCAGACAGTGGCCCAGTGTCCTATCTCCCCTCAATTAACTTCATACTGCTCTCCATTACACGCTACAATGAGACACGCAATTTCATTACCTCACACAGGCTCATCAGAGCTACTAATTGTTTTCTTTTCATTTTCAGCATCCCTCCATCTCCCAGGGAGTGGGTGTGAAGATATCCCATGTTCAGAAAGATAGGAATATACAGGAGGTCAGGGGAGAGGGAAAAGAGCATGAAACAGTTGTCTGGTGTGCTTACCTTTTATTGGTTCAGTGGAGAGCAGACCCAGGGAGTTAGTCCATATAACCTCCAAAGGCCAGGAACCTGAAACACTCTCAGATATTTAATTCGTGATCAGCAAAAGGTCAACACAGACAGACACATACAGAGAGGAGCTCAATGCATCTGTGAGCTAACTTACCAATGTCTGTGAGGCTTTACTTTCTGTGCCCTAAAAACAACAACCCATCAGCTGTGCGCTGACAGAATCTAAAGGTAGCCTACTTTCATTGTTCTCCAAATAAACATAAACAGACTTTTAAAACAAATAAAGCAGCCTTGACAGTTTGTTACTTAGAGGCTACAAATCTCACTAAGAAAACACTCTCTCTCTCTCTCTCTATATATATATATATATATATATATATATATATATATATATATATATATAAAAAAATTTATAACACACACACACACACACACACACACACACACACACACACACACACACACACACACACACACACACACACACACACACACACACATTTTGGACTGAAAAAGCCTTGAAGAAATACTTTGAAGAACAACAGCAACTTCTAAATATTACCAAATGTTCGTGAAAGAGAAAGTTTACAAGATGGTGGTCAGAAGAAGAAGAATATTATTATATTATTTATTATAATTAGAGAAAATGTCTGAAGTTCAGGAGCAGGACCACTGCCTCCTGCCATATGCACCTGTTTGTCCTAGTTTCTATGACCCATACCCCCTTCCTCTGTCTCTGTGTGTCATCCTCTCTCATAGGTACCGAGGAAACCAGCCAAACCCAGGAGCCACTGCAGATGCTCAGTTAGACCTTCCAGAAACTGCAGCCTCTGGCTTGTCTCATCTCTCTTCATTTATCTATCACTCTTTCCATCTTCTTATCAGTAAAGATTATAAACACGTCTGGGGTAATGGTACTTGTCAGTACCGCAACCCTAAATCCAAACAGTAGGAGACCGGGAGCAATAGTAACAGGGGGCAACTGTAACACTCAGTTCCTCAAAGCAGAAACAAGCCAGAGTGATTACACTTACTCTGCACATGCTCATTAGGATTCTCTCTCTTCCTGTGGAAGAAGTGCAGAGTTACTACAATTCTCAAGGACAAAACTGGTTTTAACATAGGGAAGTTACTTTTAGACAGTACCATAGTTTAGATGACTGAATTCAAACTTACATCAATTTTATGGGTTATCTGGGTTATCTGTTAAAAACTTGCATGAACAACCCATGCTAATATAGGTGTTGTTAGCTACAAAAAAGATAAGATAGCAACAACTTAAGTGGGTCTATTACACCCCTCATCCTTATGCCCCAAAATGAATGACTGAGCCCATATACATAGACTTTTGAAGGTGTTTACAAAGGTCAAGACAGAAAGATGTTTTCCCATAGACTTCCCAGAGGTCCTTTTGCAACCTTGGGTATCACCATCTGGTGGCCTTCAGAAAGAATTCAGCTTTAAGGCACTTCATTTTTTTTCTGACTGGGAAGCTATACTTATAGCTTATACTGTGTGCGGTTACATCCATCAAAGAGGTAATACAAATGGTTCAGTTTGTTTGGTTTCTGTCACTCAAAAAGTTATAAACAGATTTCCATGAAAATTGTATCCAATGTGGGACTTTGACCAAGTTAGAAGTGATTAACTTATGGAGTAAATGTGGATCAGGATCAGGTTCCAAGAAGTTTGTGATTCTTTGCTAAGGAATAGAGAGATTTTGTATCCTTTCTTCAAAAATATCAATAAAATATCACAAAACCAGTCTTGAGACTCAATTCATGCATGGAGTGGAGGGAAATTTCAGCCTGGACAGAGATCTGCAGTGTCAGATTGCTCCTGTTGCTAACTTTGTTGGTTGGTGCTGTGCAGGTACGTAGAGGCCATGTTGGCTTTAAGGTTTGTTTATTTGCACGAACCAGCTGGTTGCTGCAGCTGGAAATTGTGCCAATGACTTTGAACCCAAACATTTAAGCCGAGAGTGCTTAAAACTAAAACAATGAGCAGTAGAACTGCTTGTGCAAGTTATGACTTCCTGAGGGTTTGTCATTATGAGCGACACCCCCCCTCCCTTACTCTCACAGCCAGGCATGCACACACACACAAATTTTCACTTGCTCCATAAATGCACTGATTATAGCATTTTAAGCACTATTGTTGTATTGAATTTAATAGTTTTCTCTCACCAGGCTGGGAAAATGCTGGAGTGTTAGCCATTTGTGAGCTGAGAGAGAAATCCTGGAGGCCAAGAGGCAGGAGGTCTTAACTGCTATTTAACTACTCAGACGAAAGAAGCCTCCTAATTAATTATGCATTAAGTGGCACATATGAGTCCATGTAATGTCACACGCAATGGACTCCCTGCATCAATAAGACTAACACAATGACTCATTCTCCTTGAAATAACCTTAAATCACAGTTAAAGTGTTTTCAAAGGTCAGAATTACACATAAATACAGAAGAGCACAATGGTGAATGGATTTAGTGTTGCATTTTATGTTGTGCTGATTTAGCAAGTAGTATTTACGTATGGCCTCATAGTGGGCCTGTGAATTTTTTTCTGCAGTTTCAGTGAATAATCAGAGAAATCACTACCTTGGAAATTTGAAATTGTTGTGATTTTGATTTAGTCTGTCCATGGGTTGGAATTTCTGGTTTGTTGGCTGTAGATAAGAAAGGTTACCCTATGTTAAATTTCACACTTTTCCGTGCACCGTTCACACTATTGTTTCAAAGCCTTAGCTGTCCTTGACCAATGTCTGCTCTCCCTGTTCCTTCCCATATCTGAACTGAATTGAATGCATCCAATTGAATGTGCTCCAATGACTGAGATGTGAGGCAGGTCTCCACTCTCAAACTGAAATCGTTTCAGTCGTGATATCGAGGATTTGATTCGCTCGCCCAACCAGCCGAGACCAGTTTGTGATGAGGTGCTGGTCTCCAACAGAGCCGTAGAAATCACATCCACACTGTTTCACCTTAGCTGAGGCATACAGCCACTACACTGAGAGAAAGAAGGATAAAAAAAATGCTAAACAGGCAGAGAGAGAGAGAGAGAGAGAGAGAGAGATAAGAGTGAAGTTTTGGAGCTTTAAGAAGAAAAGGATGCCTGCCCAAAATCCTGTGCAGTCGAGCATATAAGAACAATCAAAGCTTTCAAAAACACACACACATACACACAGTCTTTGTACATATTCTTAGTTGTGTCTTAGCGCCTTCCTGTGCCTTTGTTTTTTTCTCCATAAATCATGTAGCTCTACTCTATAATGGTCAGCCAATGTGACATAAGAGGAGAGGGCCTTCATTTCAATTAAGGTAAAAGAAAAATGGTGAAACCTTTCGTATTTTAATTACTGAACGATCTGCATATATTCAAAAAACAGTATAGCCCAAGGTGCCCTCTGTACCCTGACATGGAGAATAAAAGCACATTCTTTTCTGCAAAGGGGCCAGGCACAGAGGCACCCTGGCAAACTCTCATTATGTTTTGAAGATCTGTCTTCGCCTGCAGCGCCCAACCTATGCACCTTTTTGCTCTTCCTAGCTGAAACAGATAACAGTGAGCAGTCTCAACCAGGTAGAAAGCACCGCATTTGAATGTCAACTGTCAAATATCAGAAGAAAAGCTACAAATGGCGCTGCGGCGTCAGAGTCGTACAGACGCACATTATCTCAACATGGAGCAACTCTGATAAGGCGAATAAAAGCTGTGGGAATTTTAATCATGATATTAGGGATTAGACTTGGGAACTGAATGGCATTAATTTTAAGTTGCCTAATGCAGCACGGAATGCAAAATGAACACAATTCATAAGAGATGCATAAAGAATAGTCATAGTAGGAGGTATGTTTTTATAATTGATGCAGTGCTTTATTTATGCAAATACTGACTAATTTGTAATTACCTGAGTGGGTGCATATTTGGAACCTTTTTTCTTTTAATCATTTCCTTCATGTTTGACTAGCAGCATCTACCTTATACTACTGAGGAGAATGAGGAAAATAGAGAGTACAGTAACTTGGCAAAGTGTGAGATAATGTATTGTATTTCAGAAATTTCAGGTATCCTACAGTACATCATTTCAGGCTTGGTTACATCTTGCAAAAATAGTGGGCAAAGTGCATGAATACTCAACGTGTGAATAGAACTCCTCTCATCTTTTGTGGACTGTCAGATATGGGACTCAAGGTTTCTTACAGTGGTTTTCTCTGTGCTTGCATCAGGTGACTGTGAGAAAATATGTTGCTTCCTAGGAGGTCCAACTGCTGTTTCTTTCTCTTTTTTTGTGCTTGCAGTGTGTCTTTACTGGTTCAAAAGTTGTCTGACCATGTCTTTTTCTGATACAACTTATGTATTGATGAGCAGATGAACTGGTTTTTCCAGTTTTCTCCGGAGGACTCAAACACTGACAAAGGCTGGTGGTGCATGCTCACCTAGTCGATAAACATCTGAGGACCACAAAAAGAAACAATAGCCACATGCCATTGCCCACCCAGCAAACACGTCCTTTTTTAAAATGTCAAATGAAAACGCTGTTGCAAGGGTGCAGTGTTCTATTGATTGAAAATGGTCCATCATTTGACCACAATGGCCAATTTATGGGCTACCTTCATTTAGATTCAAAGAGTAAGACCAAGATAAGAGTCAGGCCACTGTTTTTTTTTTTTTTTAGGAAATTGCAGAAGAAAATACATAAAATTTTTGAATTACAGTGCAAAAAAATTATTAGACAAGTTTACAAAACAGAGTAGGAGCAGGAACCTAAAGGTACCGCAATGGTAGTGTCCATACAGGAAAGTGATTCGCTGATTGCTAGTAGACATTGCAGGCTCTGGTTGTCTAGGTAACCCTTTTGTGCATTTACCACCTTGTCAAATGTCAACTCAGCAGTAGTTGCTCCAATCAATCACCTGGAATTTGAGAAAAGTTTAACTAGGGACCTGCCCCCACTTCCAGTTGTCAGAAGCTATTTTGCCTATCATGGCTAGAAGTTGCAGAGAGTCATTCATTTCTTAAGATGTCCAGTTGACATGCAAATCACTTTCTGTGTTAATACTTGAACACGGAAAAAACAAATGCCACTGTATTGTTCATATGTTAAATATGAATTCCTTTGAAAATTGTAATCATTCACAGTTTCATATTATTCTCAGGAGCTTAGCCCAGAGAAGTATCTCTGTCTGACTTTTATCCCAGCTGTAAGTCCAACCATTGTCCCTCTCATTGCCCTCTGGTCTCTTCAGCTAAGGGTCTAACCCATTGAACTCCTCCCTCTTTTTCCAGCTAGCTTTTCTCTCCTGAGGCAACTACATCTGTATTTCTGAGGACCTACAATATGTACTGTCAGCAACTCCACAGTCATATGTTCTTCTGCCCTAATAACAAGAAAATTGTTTATGATCTTAGATGCGGGCAAACTATCAGTTGTCAAAAAATCATTCTTTCAAATTTTCAGTTTAAAAAAAAAGTTAAGCAGAAATTTTGTAGGCTTCATGTACAGATGTTAGAGTATCAGTGAAAGATAAAGATTTCAAAAGAGAGCTTAATTTCTTTTTCTCCACTGCCTGCAAGCAACTTTAAAGTCATGCAATTGTTCTATAGGAATTTTTATGGAGACATGTTCCTAAAACAGAGATTACTGATGCCTTATACTCGTTGACCTTACATTAAATGTGCAAAATTAAACCTATTTCTAATTTTAGATATATTCACTTTTTTCCCAAACCATTTAACACTGTTATGGCTGTGAATGAAAGAATTGTCTCAATCAGAATAGGCTAAACCTAAACACCATATTTTATTTTCCTTATAGTTCTGATGTATGTTGGAATTCTTAATTCTTGTTTTTGTTCATGTGTCTAACTTCTTCATATGCTACCTGCACACTCCCAGTTAGTGTCTCACTGCTATCCATGTGAGCTCATTCCTAATTGCTTTTTTTCAGTTTACTTCCCGTCTTGTTTATAAGGCATAATGTAATTTTCAGTGTTTTTATTTCCCTCCTTTGTTCTATTTTCCACCCTCATTATTATGTTAAGTTCACATAAATGTGAATGAAATTGTTACACTGTATTTCCAAAAGGTTAAAGTTCACTTCACTGTGATGTCATGATGTTTTCCAAAACGCTTTTTAAAACCATTGTTTGATAGCATAATTCAGGAACAGAAGAAGAGATCGTAGCAATGTTTCACATTTGGTCAGATGCTGAATTGGGGACACTCATCTACATCTGTAAACTTTTAAACCTTCAGTGCATAGCATATATGCAGTGAACTATAAGAAGAGAACTACTGCATGCACCTTAGGATAAGCATCAGAGTACAGTACTTTGTAAGTATACCTCTAGCAATGAACAGTCTTCCTGCTGTAAATATCCAAGACATTGCAGCTGGCCCTTTTGTAATGGAACAGACTGTATAGACAGCTGGTTTGTTTGTTAATACTGGAGTTCAGTTGCTCCGCACTGCTAATGTTAGCCTGTCAGTGATCGAGTCTGAAGTGTTTACAAAATAAATAAACCTGTGTCTTGCAAAGCTTAAACGAAAAGATAACTCTGGTACGGTATGTGGATGATGTACACTGCCCAGGAGCAGTACTGTGCCCTTTCAGTTGAGTTCTGCTTTTTTGTTCATTCTGCATGGCGTGAAATTCACAAACTGTGCCATCCAGATCAGTGTTAAAAATGAAATACTTTGCTCTGTAGACATAAAATCTCTCAGAAATTATTTAACCTCCCAGTAATTTATTGGAGTAGCAAAGCAATAATACTGCGTATGCTGTCCAGATCTTTCAGTAAAATTACTGACGTGAAAATGTAATGAATGACATTAGCATCATTGTCCTGCAATACTAATCCAATTTAGAGAGGATGTTGGAGGATGGAGAGAACATTTAAGGAGGCAGTGATGGAATATTCTAGCGGTGGGTTCATTTCCTTGGTAGGGCTACAGGTCATTTTATTTATCATCCATATATCTGTCATTTGGAATAGAGGAGATATTTCAGCAACCAAAGTATAACAATATTCAGAATTGAACATGCTTTCTAAGGCGCTGAAGGCAAAAAAAAAAAAAAAGTTAGTTAAATTGAAGTCTATAATTATGAAAATGTATATCACATCAGCTTTTGCGGTAACACTTACCTTGTGGGTATATTATAATTTGTTGCAGAGTAAATTACCACCCTTCACAGATAATCAGTGAATCATCCTGTCTATGTGTAGCTTCATTGAAGTTTTTGCACCCAGGGGTTTTGAGGGGCAGGTGTACTAGTGCTACTGCTGCACTCCATTTAATCTCCATAAACACAAAAGTTAAAGTTGTGTTTATGCTAGTGCTACTGAAGAATAGGAACTTATAATTTTCAGTAATAACTGAGTTGCTTTTTAAAAATTGCAACCAAAACTTTACTATAGTCCCATTGTTGTGAGAAGATTTAATACAGCCACTGTGAAAACTTGAGAGGTAAACCTATTCTGGCCTTTGTATTTCTTCCTAGAGTTTTCCCCTTTGCCAAAATATAGGAGAAAGCTCCAATTCTACACCTGTGTTTATCTATGTATGTATGCATCATGCTGTCCTATGTGGTGTGTTCTTCAGGGCTCACTGGTTTTGTGATGAAGCCTTATGGCCCAGCAGGCATCTGCCTGTATTACAGCTGGGCCAGACTAATGAACTGGACCCAGACATAGTCATAATCAGATTAATGACTATGTTCAGGTATAAAATGACCAAAATCAATGGGGAGAAAGGGAGGCGGAGAGAGAGGGAAGCCAATCCACAGCAAAGGATGATTAGACACCGTGGACAGGCACAGAGCCAAGGTCAGATACCAGCCAGCCAATTCTAGGTCAGAGGAAGGTACTAAGCCACGGATCAAAATAAACGTAAAAGGTGGCCCGGTAGTCAGGGGCATGCAACAGTCTGTCAGCTTGCTGTTGATGCCATACGGAAAATTACTCTTAACGAATGCAGATCACTGATATTTTTGAGAGGCACATGAAGACAAAGGTCAGGGCCAGTCTTGTCTGGCATAGTCATATCCCAGAGGGCAGTTTGACTCATGGCATAAACTTTAAAAAGGACAAAGATCACAGTGTGACTGACTAAAATGAAATCCAGTTTTCCTTGATTTTGAGCATAATATGTCAAGCAAAAGCAAGGATTATATAGCAGCAGAAATAATAAATGGTCAGACCCGTGTAACTGGAAATAACTAAAGGCATACTAATTACTCTGGCAACTTTCTCTCATGAACTGAAGTAAATACAGTTTGTTTACAGGATGCAGCAAAGGCAAGGAAAAAAAAAGACTTGATATGTATATAGAAGGGGAATGGGCCTTTTGCAACAACAACAAAAAACAAAAGGACAGAGAAATTGAGCAGACACTCTGGCTGCTAATGTGAAAGTGCCTTTTACGTCACTTGCAGAGCAACAATATAATTATGACTAAAATCCAGAGTAATGGATGTGCCGAGCAGAATCCATGCTGACACCAGCAAGACACGATGGAGGACAATATAGAGAACAAGCAGCTGTGGTCAGATACTGCAATAAATGATAATTACTGGCAATTTGGGTGGTCGGCTGGAAGGAAAGGCAGGTTGAAAAGTTGTGTCATAAGCAAAGTTAATGATGTCTACTTCATTACCACAGCAACTCATACAAATGAGCTGGCATAAATTAGATCTGATCTAACTGTGTCCTGAAGAGTTGTTTTAAGTTTGCAGTCTGAATAAAGCAAAGGAGCAACCTGGCTAAGATTTTGTCTTTCTGTGGAAGATGTAAAAATACAATGTATTTTATTGTGTCTCATTTTAATAGATTGTCTGTAGCCTCAACAACAAAATAAATACCAGCCATTGTAATCAAAGCTGAATTCTTATAGCCTCTGAGATTCACTGTTACAGAAAGAAAACTGCCCCTTTAATGTTCGCCTTTACAGATTTAATCAACACATGCTAAACATTTTCTGCATTGGATGTTTTATACGGAATATGATCTGTGGATGCTCAGTGCCCATATCCCCCCTGGAGAACTGTAATTTTAATTCATTTGGCTTGGGATATACTTTGGAAAATCTATTTAAATATTCATTCAGTGGAATACAGTGAAATTTAAAAGTGCCAATGGTAATGTTGTGGCAAACTTTTTGATCCCCCACCATGTTTTTTTAATAGGTTGTTGATTTTGGTATGCTGTTTTTTCCCCACTTTTCAAAGCTCCACGTGCACACATGTAAACCTTCCCCCATGACCACCACATCACCATCTCGCACAAACGCGCACAAACACAAACCGTTTCATGTCACGGGGCACATGGGAGGCTCTTCACAGCAGGCACAAACACTGCATGGGATAGCGCTTCTCATTCTAGTGTATCAGCCTGAGACAGATGCCACCCTTGGAAAAAAAAAGAAGATTTGAAGCACTTTAATACTGTGCTTAAAACTGTGATGTTATTATAGCACTTTTGAGTCCACACAGCAGAATTCAAAAAAGGTGGATTTTCTTATTTGGTTAGTTGAAACCAAAAGAGAAAATTATATGTTGATTAAAAAGAAAAGTTTGTAAACAACACTGTGTAAAACACATACAGGTGCTGGTCATAAAATTAGAATATCATGAAAAAGTTGATTTATTTCAGTAATTCCATTCAAAAAGTGAAACTTGTGTATTATATTCATTCATTACACACAGACTGATATATTTCAAATGTTTGTTTCTTTTAATTTTTATGATTATAACTGACAACTAATGAAAACCCCGAATTCAGTATCTCAGGAAATTAGAATATTGTGAAAAGGTTTAATACTGAAGACACCTGGTGCCACACTCTAATCAGCTAATTAACTCAGAACACCTGCAAAGGGCTTTAAATGGACTCTCAGTCTAGTTCTGTAGGCTAAGCAATCATGGGGAAGACTGCTGACTAGACAGTTGTCCAAAAGATGATCATTGACACCTTTGCACAAGGAAGGCAAGACACAAAAGGTCATTGCTAAAGAGGCTGGCCGTTCACAGAGCTCTGTGTCCAAGCACATTAATAGAGAAGCAAAGGGAAGGAAAAGATGTGGTAGAAAAAAGTGTACAAGCAATAGGGATAACTGCACCCTGGAGAGGATTGTGAAACAAAAGCCATTCAAAAATGTGGGGGAGATTCACCAAGAGTGGACTGCAGCTGGAGTCAGTGCTTCAAGAACCATCACGCACAGACGTATGCAGACATGGGTTTCAGCTGTCGCAGTCCTCGTGTCGAGCCACTCTTGAACAAGAGATGGAGTCAGAAGAGTCTCGCCTGGGCTAAAGACAAAAAGGACTGGACTGCTGCTGAGTGCTCCAAAGTTATGTTCTCTGATCAAAGTCAATTTTGCGTTTCCTTTGGAAATCAAGGTCCCAGAGTCTGGAGGAAGAGAGGAGAGGCACAGAGTCCATGTTGGCTGAGGTCCAGTGTAAAGTTTCTACAGTCAGTGATGGTTTGGGGTGCCATGTCATCTGCTGGTGTTGGTCCACTGTGTTTTCTGAGGTCCAAGGTCAACGCAGCCATCTACCAGGAAGTTTTAGAGCACTTCATGCTTCCTGCTGCTGACCAACTTTATGGAGATGCAGATTTCATTTTCCAAAGGACTTGGCACCTGCACACAGTGCCAAAGCTACCAGTACCTGATTTAAGGACCATGGGTATCACTGTTCTTAATTTGCCAGCAAACTCGCCTGACCTTAACCCCATAGAAAATCTATTGTTGTGAAGAGGAAGATGTGATACGCCAGACCCAACAATTCAGAAGAGCTGAAGGCCACTATCAGAGCAACCTGGGCTCTCATAACACCTGAGTAGTTCCACAGACTGATCGACTCCATGCCACGCCGCACTGCTGCAGTAATCCAGGCAAAAGGAGCCCCAACTAAGTATTGAGTGCTGTACATGCTCATACTTTTCATGTTCCTACTTTTCAGTTGGCCAACATTTCTAAAAATCCTTTTTTTGTATTGGTCTTTTCTGAGAATCATAAAAATTAAAAGAAACAAACATTTGAAATATATCAGTCTGTGTGTAATGAATGAATATAATACACAAGTTTCACTTTTTGAATGGAATTACTGAAATAAATCAACTTTTGCATGATATTCTAATTTTATGACCAGCACCTGTATAAGAGGCTGCAGTTATTTTTAAAAATGAACCTTATATTTAAATAGAATCAACAAAAGAGACCCTATCATTGTGAAACTGATGAAACTGTTTAGATGCAAAATATATTTCACCTCTGCTTTAACGCTTTGGTTGCTTTTGGGAAATGTACAATTTCTCAGTTTCAAGAAGCAAATATTTTTCCTACTCTGGTTTGAGATATAATTTTAGATGCCCAGCTCTATGAGAGCTTCTTTTTATTTATGTATATATTTATTTAATATATTTTGTTTTGCAATGCACCAAATGCATGCAGTGAGTAACAGATTTGGACCACAAGAAGGGAAATTTAGTCTAGCACCTTGACTCATTCACGGCAGAGTCATTTTGATACATACATACATGCAGAATGTGGTTTGACTTGTCTTACTGACACAGCACTTGAGCTTCTCTGAAAAAAAAAAAAAATCTTGTTGATAAGCAGTTCCAAGAACTTCACATATCATTTAGCATTAATGGGACCTTCACAGATCTGCATTAGAGTGCCACACACTCTGTTGGTTCTCGGTCATCCAGGTCATGGTAGTCTTAACAAGAGGGTAACTGACACAACCTAAAGAAGTCCAGCTGCCTTCTTTTCAAGCTCTCAGCCTTTCTGGGATGATCTCTTTGTACCCAGTCATGTTTATAACGGGTTAGGCTCACTTGAAGTGTTCCACCATGATGGAACCTCTGATGGAACAAGGGGGATGATTATACTCTACTCTCTATAATTGAAGATTTGCTTTGCGACTTAATATAACTGGCACGTTCCTCCCCTGATTGGAAATCTGAAAGCCATTTAATACAGTGTAATCTTCAGACATGAATGAGGTTCTATTCCTTTGTCATTGCTCACCTCTTCACCCTGTTTGCTCTACCAAAGTTCTTTGACAAACAATGCATGTACCTTCGTGAAATGCAGCAGGAATTCCTGCAAAAACAAAAACCTTCAAATGCTAATCATGCTGAGAGTGATTGATTTTTTTTTTGCAGCAGCAGCCAAACATGTTGGGTAATGTCATTTCACTCATCAATGCAATCTCACTAAATGACTTATAATTTAACATCATTTAGTCAGCTGGCATTTACATTTAGAACTTGCTGTATTTTAACCCCTAACTTGCGCTTGTATGCATTTTTTGTAAAGCCTCTTTCCTTTTGATTGCATTAATTTAACTTGAAAAGTCCTTTAGTTGTAGTTACTTGTAGTATCACATCTCCTTCTGATGGATAATCACTGCCATTGACACTGAACACAAGTAGCCTTTTTTGCAAATCTATCTAATTTTTAGTCAGTCCTGTTTTAGGCAAAGCTACTCTAGTCCAATTTACTACAAAAGTTATTGCAGAAACCTATTTTACTTTAAATCACTTTACATTCTTTGGGCACGATTAAATCTATGTTTAGATTTAGAGTTCTTTTTATAATGCTTTGACCCACTTTCAGCTGAGTGCTGCAAAATTGTTCAGAGCTTGGTCAAACACATCCATATCCAATCAGACACACTATTCACATTCACATTCTACTTCAACTGATTAGATCATTAAAAAACAAACAAAAAAAAAACAACAACAACATACATATGGTTTCACTGTTATTGACTTTACTGTTGTTGAGTGGATTAGTCTTTGATTTTGTTTGATCAAAAGAAATAAAACAACAAGAATCAGACTTTGATAGAGACTGTCTGTATGTCTCATACAGACAGTCTCTATCAAAGTGTGGTGCCTAAAACAACCAGGAAAAGAGGAGGAAATGTTCAAGAAAATGCTTAAATTACCAGAGCGTGCTAATTTTCCTACACCAATGTGGGGGTTTTCTTCTTTCTGATGCGACTCAATTATCTGTGATTTTAGGATTACTGTATGGATGTACTACTCAGGATTTACAAACAGGAAATTTTAATTACAACAATGATGCAAGGACATATTTTCTTATTGTTTGCTGTAATGGTTGATTAGGTGGATAAAGTCATTAAACATTTCCTCTATAATTAGAAAGATGCTGACAATCCAATTTAAGACGGATAATAATGAATTAACACTTCAGGTCCCAGCCAAAGTCTGCTGACAAAAGGTTTGAGTTTTGCAGCTGAAATGCCTTCACTTCCTAAGTGATGCTTTTTTACATTGTTACCTTAATTTACAGTCTAAAAGTCTCTTCAAAAAGAGATGCTAAACAGATACAAAGTTATAAAGAACATATTTGACTCTACACTCAACTGACAGTTGTCAAAGGTGCTCTTTTGGGTTGAGATCTGATGACTGTGGAGGTCATTTGAGTACAGTGATGTCATTGTCATGTTCAAGAAACTGTTATGGTCTCTGGGTCACTGAGTTTAAGTTTTTTTTATTGAAATATGATTTTTGTTCATTTTTTGCTCTTTATTTTGCTCTTTGAATATAATAATTCTTTGTACTTGTTAATTTATCTTGGTTCCTTGTTTAATGATGGTAGCTCTTTTCTAACCTTTTCTCATCTCTGTGGTGTCTTATGCGTGATTTCTGTTTTGGCTCTGTGTGAGTTTACTTTTCTATCTTGGTGTCAAGTTTATTTATCTCGGTCCCGGTCTCAGTGTTAGTTTCTTCCGGTCTTACTTTGATAGTTTCTTGCCTTGTGAGCTTTGGGTTTTGTTCGACTTCCCTTATCTGTGATTAGTTTCTGCTGCTCCCCCACCTGTTCCCTTGTTGTCCGGTGTGTATTTATTCTCTCAGGTTTCCCCTGGTTCTTTGTCGTGCACTCCTTCATGGCTGTGTCCCTCCTCATTGTGTGTCTCCAAGTGGAGTTACAGTTTCTCACTACCTGTTCCTGGCTTGAGTCTGTACGTACTTGTGAAAGTTATTAGATTTTGATCTCGTGCTCTGAGTCCTGTATCTTGGGTCCATCTTCTGCCTGCCACACAGCCGACTGTGACAGAGACCAGTTTAAGATGACTAAGATGCCAGCTTGGTGATTTGGTGCATTATCCTGCTAGAAGCAGTCATTAGAAGCATAGTACACTGTTTTCATAAAGGATCAGCAACAACACTCAAATAGGCTGTGGCATTTAACCAATGCTCAGTTGGTTCTAAAGGGCCAACATGTGCCAAGAAAATCTCCCTCACACCGTTACACCTCCACCAGCAGCCTGAACTGTTGACAGAAGACAAGATGGATCTATACTTTCATCTTGTTTACTCCAATTTCTGATCCTACCATCTGAATGCTGCAGAAATCAAGACTCATCAGACCAGTCAACCTTTTCCAGTATTCTGTTGACAAATTTTGGTGAGTCCATGTGAGCTATAGCATTAGTTTCCTGTTGACAGGAGTGGCACCTGGTGTGGTCTTCTGCTGCAGCGGGTGATCTGTTTCAAGATTTGTATGTTGTGTGTTCAGAGATGCTCTTTTGCATCCCCTGGTTGTAGCAAGTGGTTATTTGAATTACTGTTGCATTTCTATGAGCTTCAGGCAGTCTGACCAGTATCCTCTGACTTTTGGCATCAACAAGGCATTTTTACACAGAGAACTGCACTGGATACTCTAGAGATGGTTGTGTCAGAAAATCCCAGTAGATCAGCAGTTTCTGAAATACTCAGACAAGCCTGTCTGGCACCAACAATCATGCCACATTCAGAGTCACTCAAATCATCTGCCTTCCTCATTCTGATGCTCGGTTTGAACTTCAGCAGCTTGTCTTGACCTTCTCTACGTGCCTAAATGCACTGGGTTCCTATCAGGTGATCAGCTGATTAAATATTTGCATCTAACACTTGAACACACACACCTAAAGAAGCAACTGGTGTATGGCTTCATGGCTTCTTTCAGGTTATCTGTATAGATAGCTTAATCACAACAAGCTGCTGCGCTCGTCACATATCCAGAAGGGGTCATCCATAGAGTGATAGTCAAAGGTTGCCAAAAGTCTACTTAATTATGCTCTCTACACAGTAGGACTTATGAATAAAACACGCCAAGATCAATGAATTATTGACTATGTGTCATCAAGTAAGGATATCTCTGTTGAAAAACTGATAAAAGTCAAGGCTCTAATTTAATGCATGCAAACCAAAGCCATTAATTTTATGTGGTCGGTAACCAAAATAATTATGATCCTGACACAATGTTAATGTAATTTTGGCAGACTGAATGTAAAGACAAAGAAATCAGCTTTACAGTGAGCTAAGTGTTCTAAACATTTAAAGGCAGAATTTTAGACTCAAAGTGGAAGATGTCTTTATTGTGAAAATGAATCTTTCCGCTGCCTGTCTGTGTCATACAACAACCACACCGGATATGTAATAAAAAGGATGCATTTCCATGCAAATAGACTAGAACTGCATCAAAAAATGTTTAAAAATGCTCACACCATCACTTTGCCTGTGTCTGCTGTCTGAAGCTAAATAGTGAAGTGGTTCTGGCTGTCTATTCGGAAGAGCTGTGAAGCTATGGGCCCATTTTCTGTCTTTTTCTGACAGCCCTGTGATGTGTACAAAGCCCCCATTCCTCAGCTGGGAAATCAGCCTTACTACAGCCCCTCACAAACAATCAGCACTCATTACCCAACACGTAGCACTACATTCTACCCCATTTACCTGCACTGTCTAGGGTGTGTGCTTATGTTGTGCAGGCTTGGTGCACACAGCTTAGAATCATTTTGTTTGTGCAAAATGAATTGTGAGCACTCTTGGCGAATTGCTGTTAGCTGCATAGATTTCAGTCGTTAACTTGGTGAATGAGCTCTATTGTCACTGCGCGTTGATGTTACCTAGGCCTTCTGACCTTGCATTGAGTAGAGCAACTGTCAAATTTAGAGAGGTGCTTTTATCTGTTTGTGCCCCAACACTGAGCACTCAACCAATTACCTCCCTGTCAGACATAAACATGTATGCCATGTTGCTACTCTCTGTGTATGCCTCTTTGAAGGACATGATGATCCCAACCAACCTTGTGTCAGGGAAAGGGCCATTCCATGAATTGAGTGTAATTGGCGAGGAGAGCTGCGAGCTAGTTGCTCTGTGCGTAAGCAGATTACAGGCTGGCATAGCTGAGACCCCCTCAGGGCGCCACAACATGGCTGTTGGTACGTGGTGTGTAAAACAAGTATGTCACTCATGAATTATACATGGGAGAATGCCCAGCCATGAAATTGGGAGACTAGAGAAAACAAAGGATATGAGCAGGTAAAAATAAGGGAAAGGCTGAAAGAGGCACAGAGCGGGACCTTACTTCCTGACAATTAAACAGATGCAGTCATTCACTAGCAAGCCAGCAGGAATTTGCTGAAAGCAGTGAGCCCCAGTGTTTCTGCCATTTTGCACTGTTCACAACACATTGTCACTGTTTTGTGTACTAACCCTCTTGCTAACAATGAGCTTTCTTGCGTAGAGCCTAAATTATTCCTTATCGTTTTTGCCAAAGAAAGGTTTTCTCGTGCAAGCTTTTGTTCTCCTGTGCAAGTGTGTCATCTTTAGGATTAGTCCCTTTCATCATTTTAAATAGTCCCTTTTAGACAATTAAGCTTTCCACAAAACACTATGCTTCACTGTTCATTAAAAGAGAATTACACAGTTGTCTACACATAAGCCACAATTATTTGGTACATAGACTAAAACTTTTACAGAGCAGTTTACTACAAATACATTTCACGCACATATACTATATGTGAAAATTGATTTTCTCAGTATTTTCTCAACATCAGATTTGTATGTTGGCAGCTTACAAATGACTGACCCTAAAGCATGACACACTGGCAGAAATATATATATATATATATATATATACAAAAAACAAGCAAGCAAACAGACAAACAAAAAACCCCATAAAAGTAAGCACAAGACTGCTACACATCGGGCAGGCGAGCTGAGGTAAAGGCTGAGATTGGTGACCAAAAAATATACAAAACTGATCAGAAGCAAAATGCAGGCAGGCAAAATAAGTGTTGCTGGAATCCTGCAATGGCTGACACACAAGGACAATCAAGCAAAGAGTGACTGTGGAAAAATACAAGCACGGGAGAGCTAATGAGCTGAGCCCAAGCAGTTGAGTGAGGAAGCAGGGCAAGTAGAAAAAGGAGCTGATTATGACAGAAGAGTAATGCTGTAGGCCGCACTTCCTACCTTAGTTGTGCGTGACAGTCACAGAACATCTTTCTTTTTCACTTTGGGACCCGTGTTAACAGGTTGGAGCAGCTACAAAGCCTGCATGACGTGACTAGCTCGAGCCACACTTCAGTGGGGCGGTATGCAGAGTTTCAGTATAGAGACTATTTTTAACAGCTGTCAGCAAAAATAGACAGGAAACAGTCTATTGATACTCATATTGCCAGCAACATTACATAACTGACACCTTTCACTTGGCTTCAGCGTGGAGGACGTGTCTGAGTACGTCACAGACTTAAAATCATTGCACATTATTGAATGAGACCTTGAACACCACAGAAGGAAAGTAATATTGGCTATAACTGTAGTAATTAAAACAGAACATTAGGTCAAGTTCTGTGTTTTCTAGTGCTTCCTCTCTCCTTGAGCTGGGAGTAGCAGCAGTAAAACCAGCGGTGTGGACCTACACAGGCATGGGAGCCACAGCGGTTTAGCTCGGTAGCTGTCACACACAGATGGGTTAAGCAGTGTGGTAAATCAGATTATTTTTTCTTCCATAAACAGATCTATAAGACTTACTGTCCACTGTGACACGTGATCAGACTGAACTTGTGTGTCCAGCCTATCTGCATGTGTTACTGCTTTAACCCTGTGGATGTTAGTTTTTCTAAAGCACAGGCACAAGACGAAGCAGTCGCACTGTCAAGCTGGGGTGCGGCAACCAACCTGTTCAGCTTCTGTAGAATGGCTGCTGCTCTTCATGTTGGGCTCAATAACATGCTGCTGGTATCAGCATGGATTCTGTTCAGCATTTCCAACATTTTATATTTGATATGGTCTCTGTTTTGTTGAAGTAAAAGAAACTTTGGAATCTGATTTGAGCATCCAGACAGAGATTCCCATTTGGACTCAAATTTCAAACCATTCCCAAATGTGGCGTGGATCTGCTTCATAAAGATCACATTTTCTGTGTGCCGTGCGTGCGTGCGTGCGCATGCGTGTGTGTGTGTGCGTGTGTGGTGTTTGTTTTGCTTTTCAGGTGCTATAAATTTGTGGATACAGTCTGGATATTCCAAAACAGATGTGAACAAGGCCTTAGTGAATATACACAACAGAGCAGAATAATTAAAAAATGATAGTCTGATAAATGTTCCTGCTGGGATCTTTTTTTATATCTTTGTTCTTCGCCATTGTTTAAATGAAGAAGGCTAGTGGCTTTGGCTCTTTAAGAGTTCAAATAATTAATGAATGCTTTGAGAAATGACCTGTTAAACCCCACAAATAAAACATGAGATTATCTCCTTTGCAAGCATTTTTGCCATAATGAGACCAAGAATATGGTACAAGTATTCACCTTCTGCAAATTCACATCTGATCAGTGTTCAGTAAGCATACAGTATGATCTGTTTTACTTCAGTTCACTGTTAAAAGTATATCTTGTGCCCTCATATTGATTAATTTTCTATATTGGAATGATGAGAAAACTTTGATGTCAGCTCAGCTCAGATTTGCCCTCATTGTCTTGCTTGTATGTTGTTATGAACCAGAGTTACAGACTCAAACCAGTCTAAGCCACAGCTCACACTAAGCTAAACCATTTGAGATCACAACTGCAACTGATCCATATTAAGGGATTAAAGCACATATGTGGCTCAGTAAATGCTGATAGCAGGAGTTGTGGCATTGTTATTTCTTAAGCGAGAACAGTATGATAAAGTATAACATGCAGTGTGGACAATGCTTTCTCAGCAAGATGCTTATAATTTATTTAATGAAAATCTGCAAAAAATAAAGTACAACATTATCTTGGCATTCTAAGGTATTTAGAATAACTTCTGTCTATTTACTTCTCGTTCATTGTTGTTCTAAATTAAAATGGCTTGTCTTCATCGCATTTTATTCCAAAATTACAAGATGGCTGCACTGCAGGACCCAAGCAGCAGTGCATTAGCCCATTGAGAGTGTCACAGTTAATAATGATGCTCATTTCAAGAGACATGACAAAACAAAACAAAATCAGCACGCAAGAAAAGCCCAGCCTCTGATCGAGCTTGTCCAGTGCCAAAAAAGCATCGCCGGTGCAGCTTTAACAATTCAAATCACCTCTCTCCTGTGCTTTGCATTAGGATTGGGCAGAGAGAAAAACCTTGATAATGGTTTTCATTTACCCCCCAGCCAGACTAATCACACTGCCACTGGTTCCACTCACTGCTCTGGCTGACTCATTGGAATACTTCAACCCAGCACTGTAGGTGGCAGTGGAGCAGGTTGATGCCCCTGCACCACTCCATGTGCCAGAGCCAGTTTTCACTACACAACCTCAGAGCAAGAGCGTAGAGGATTTGTCACAGCATTAAAACAACAACAACAACAAAAAACACTCACACATTTGTCTGCTTTTATGTTTGGAAGTGAATTTGAACACTATGCAAACTCAACACCAGGGGACAAATGTGTAAAAATATGCGCCCAAAAAAAAAAATCCATGCATATGCTGTTACCCACACACTGATACACAAAGTTAATGCGTTTAGAGAGGAAGATACACATTAAGAATGTGCACATCTCATGCATACTTCAGATCGTGCATACAAGAGTAAAGACACTGTGATTTTCTGAAGGAGAAATGAAAAAGTAATGGGAAAAAAATAAATCCAATATGCAATGAATTCTCTTAGGCTGCTAGTTATTTTCACTGAATGTGTGACTATTTTGCAGTCCTCTACTACTACTAATAATAAAAATTATTTTATGTGCATCCTAATTTTCCTTGTTACATGAGTTGGTTATTCATCTAGCTGTTTTTTAAAATTATTTTCTTTTTGATCCTTTTTTTAATCACAAAGTTTTTTAGGAAGTTTAGACATAATTTTTATAATATTTATAATATTTTCTTTTATTATTTGTAATCAGCATCTTTCCATTCTTTGATGGCAGTTACTGCTCTCCAGTATCCTGTATGGATACTTTTGGGCTATGGAAGAACCCATACAAGTATAGGGAGAACATGCAAACTCCACAGAGAAAGGGCCCAGCTAGCTGGCATGCTCAAACTCAGAACCTTCTTTCTGTGAGGCTGTAGTGAATATGAGAACTGTACACACTTTGAATTCATTTATGTGTATACATGTGTAAACTGTCAGTTAAAGATGATTTATGAAGTCCCTTTTTATAGTGTGAGAGTTGACATTTTAGCTACAGCCATGTTCATTTTATAAAGCCGCAAGTGGCCATGCTTGGATTAGAGTGCACAATGCCAAGTTACAGTAACAGCTAATGCTAGCAAGTGCATCTATACACTATTTGAGTGTGTACCCTCACTCATCAAAACTTGAAGACAGACTTCTTAAAAGGTTTATTATCATTTGTGAACTTTGGCTTCCTACTTTATTAAAAAGGCCAGTTTTAAGTTTTCCTGATTTGCCGGTGAGTCCTGCATTTCTTGCTGAATTGTGACAGCAAAACTGTTTTTTATCCATGTATGTAAATGTTTACTTCCGCTGGAACCTTTGGGAACTGACACATTGGCAGCTTGCGGCACTGCAATTTTGGCCCTTCAGGAGTGGTACTGTATGATCATGGATTGTTATGATCAGTATTTTCTGTAGCATGTACAGTGCAGTGACATAGGTGACACTTATTAAATGAGGCATTTAAAATACGCTAAATTATTAAAGACACATTAGCAGCATTAGTGATATTTGTACTGTGTGTGTGAGTAAAAATGGTGAGCATTATTTATCCTCATTTTTATTTCTTCGCATATATCTGTTTTATCTCAACAGCAGCCAAGACGTTCGTGAGGGTGATACAAAAACAGCCAAGAGCTCTTGCAGGTAGCACTCTCCACCAGGCTTTTCACGATTAATCATTCAGAGCTGAGGGTTCTATTTGTGGAGATTGTGTCCATTTGCCACCTGGTCGAATAATTGAATAAGTCAACAGTAACAACGAGAGAGAATTTGTTCTTTGCTTAGCTGTTTCTCAGAATAACTCTCCTGAGGCTGAAATTGAGATGATGAGAAAGGGAGAGGAAATGGAAAAGCCAAATGCATGCTGACACTGTGCACTACCATCTATGAAATAATAAAGACCTAACACTAAGGTCATGCTTTATTTAGAGTAAAAGCCTCTTGTGTTTTTGTTGCCTGAAAGAACTAATAATAAAAACCTTTCAATGTCCACATCTGATTCAGTCTTCTACCAATATCTCCATCAGAAGTAAAGGCCTCTAAACTGCGTGCGCTAATACTGAATTAAAGTGAATTAAAGCAAATGAATGTACACTACACAAACCAGCCTTCCCTGCAGCTTCCCTTCTGTACAGGATACAAAGAATCAAAGAATCATAGAAGTGCTGGCAGAGGTGCATAAACCTGCCAGGACAACGGCAAGAAATATAAAATATAATGAAAAAAATAATCAAGGAACATTGATTTCTCAACACAGTAATACTGATGTACAGCTCAGTATTTATGAACAGGAAATTATAATTACAACAATGATGCAAGATTGCATAACTATTGTTATTGTAGCCGTGATGGTTGATTAGCCATATGATTTTATTCTATAGCACTTCAGTGTTTAATTAGAAAGTTGCTAACAATCTTGTATAAAAAGAAACACTAAGAATTAACACCTCTTGTCCCAGGAATCATCAACTAATGGACTGCTTTTGGGTAGAAAAGCTAAGAAGATGTAAAGATTGGTTGTGCCGCATCTGCTCTATGTGGCTTATTAGAGTCCGTTTCTTCGCAATGGAAGACCTACAAATAAATTAATTTCCCATCAAAAAAAACATTTTTGAATGATTAAGCTAAACATGAATTCAAAATGCTATTTTCTTTGTCGCTCTCGCTGTCTCAAACATTTAATGTGTAAGCGAGGTTGTTTAACACCGCTCTACAAAAGAAACTGCTAAATCGCACAGTTCCCATTTATTTGCATTCCGTACATACAACATGTCTGTCTGTGTGTGTTAGCTCTATGTGTGCATGGATTTATGCTTCATCTGCTTCAATGCTACTTCACTCCACAGACGCTGATGTGCCCTGTCGGAGAGTAGCAACATGGGTCTCTAACCTGTCACACTGTGGCAGGGCATAGTGTGATGATAAGAGTGTGCTGAAGACACTCAGAATCCTCTGGGGTGATCAAATGGTGCAGAGGGGCAGCAAGTTAACCACAAATTTGTTTTAGACTGTGCCACATGCTGTCATAGGCTTATGTTTATTCACATTTCATTCTTTTCTGTATTTTCACCATTTTTTTCATTTTAATAGTCTGATACATTGTTCTCTCTTAAGCGTCACTAAATGGATTCAGTCAGATTCAAAGGGCTCCACTTGTCCGTGCTGGATTAGCGTAATGTCTGTATATGTCAAAAACGCCTTTTTGTTTGTTTTGCACAGATGCGACTGCTTTCAATTTGGCTTTCAGCTCAGATTTCTTTTCTTAATCTTTTGAGGTGATTTGTGGTCTTTAACAATGTCTTATGAAAAATGATTGAAGGATAAATGTAGTTCTGAATTTTTTTTCAATCTGTCCTTGGTCTTTAAGACATCAAATTGAAAGCTTGACAGCCACAGGTGTGAGACTTTGAAATGAATCAACAGCAAGTTGTGTTGGCCTTCATAGTTCTGTACCATGGGCTTCGCACCCTAGGTCCATAATCTTTAAAGCCCTTGGGCCAAATAAGAGAATTTCATCAAAGGGAAAATATGGAGGAAAAAAAAATTTAAAAAACATTCAACATAAAACACATAAAGGACAGAACAATTATTTTAGTTATAAGTGTTAGCCTTGTGTTAAGAACAGTGCTCTTCAGGCTGTTGTGTAAGATGCTTGTTAAACTTGCTCAAGCAGTGCTTCAAGATTGATTTTAAAGTTCAGATATGGCAGTCGCTTTTCTGAATTATCACCTAACATGGGCATTCTGTCAGGCCAAGCCACGAAACAGTAGGGGTGGGTCAATTCAAATAGTAGTATTGATCAGATACCAATACCATGTTGGTATTGGTATCTGATCGATGCTACTTGATAGGATCACTGCTCTCCTCTAAGTTCCGTACATTCCTTCCGTTTCATCAAGGAGTAAACACATTTGTGCAAACACTGCTCCTCTCATGCAGGCACACTTTGCTTTGCCCCCTCCTCCCTTCAGGCCTGTAGCACAGAGCTGGATTTCATCTTATCCAGGTAACTTAACTCTGGGTTTTGTATCATGAAGGTGGTTGAACCTAACCAATTCCAGAGGAGCTTGCGTTTCAGGTTAGAGATCAAAAGGTATGAAATCACCACCTACTAACCAATCAGCTCTCTGGTGATCTCTCAGACTAAATGGTAAATATTTACTCATTCATTTTATACTCCATTGATTAAAATAGGCAGCTTTTCTGAAAAGTTCTGAAAATGGAGATGAGAATAAAATTACTAGTTCCCCCTCATGAAATTAAAGTTTTTGTCAAAAATTTCCCAAGTGCTTTTTAAAGAGAATTTCAATCTAAACATACTAGTTTTCCTTAGAAATCATAAATTATTTCTATTTGCACACAATAACAGAATTTTTTTTCTTTCTTTTTTTTTTACCAGGTTCAACCCAAAGAACACTCTCCCCATAGTGAAACATGGTGGCGGGAGTATTATGCTGTGAGGATGCTTCAGTCCACCTGGAACTGGGAATTTCATCAAGGCGTAAGGAATCACGAAGAAAAGCGACCATGTGAAGATTTTTAAAGAAAAACTCAGGCAGTCTGCAGCAAAACTGGGTCTGGATCAGCGCTTTGTCTTCCAGCATAACAGCAACCCAAAACATGCATCACTCCTGGTTAAGAACTACCTCCAGAAGGCTAAAATGAACATTATTGACTGGTCTGCACAAACTCTTGACATGAATTCCACTGAAACTCTGTGACCAACTGAAGATCAAGTGCATGCCAGAAGCCCATCAAATCTGGAGGAGCTTGAGAGATTTGCCAAAGAATGGGCTGGGATTGCTCAGGAGAGACAACAAATGACTGCAGGCTGTTATCCTAAATGGTACACAACTGACTACTAGCATTGGGGTGGGGGCGTTTGGAAAAGCTGTGTTAAAAATTCCTTGCTCCCTTTAACAGCACATGGGAAATACTTTAAAAAATTCAATTTTCATTGGGGCGGGGTGTGTGTGTGTGAGTGTGTGTGTAATAATTCTGTCCTCTGTATTTTACTTGTACTTCCTGACCTTGCTCTCTGTCTGTTGTGCAAAATGCCGGTGAACCTGTTGACATCAACTATGCAACAATTTGTTCTTCAGTGAGCGTCTTATATAGTAGATTGGTTGTCAGTGCGGTGGCATTTTAAATTATGTTTAGCAAGCCAAAGCAAGAAAGTGGTGCTCGATAGACAAAGGAGAGACATGAGCAGGATGAATATACTGCCAGGACTTTAGATTTGAGCAGTGTTGTCACTGACCTTGCTGGAAACAGTGTCTGAAAGATGAAGTTCTGAAGGATGAGTAGTTTGCGTTTCTATAAAGGACTGAAACATTGTTGCTACTAATATAATGAAAATACACACGTATACTATAATGTTAATGTGTGTGATAGAAGCTGATTCATTGGTTTATCGATTGTTAAATGAGGAATTCTATAAAAGAATGTGGTTGTTTGGTATTGTGACCCTGTCCAGTCACCCTGTGAGGACATGTGTTTACAGAGTTCTGTGGCATCGCCCGCTGCTTGCTTGCGTTCACCCGAAAGTCACTGCCATCATGTGGTCTCTGTGGATGCTCGCTTCTCTCTGACCCATTCTCTCTAGTTTCTGTCATTTTTGTGGCCATGTCTGTGTGGTGTTAACAAAGGCCGAACCTTGGCAAGCTGAGAGAGGAGTCGCTTTTTTATATTGTCTGTGCATACACATGCACTTTGATGGGAGACTGATGGGAGACCAGTGTGTTAGACAAGCTGCCCCTGGCTCTGCTCTCACTCACTTTGACTCACATCAGGTCCAATCTGCACATTATATACATGTGCACATATGTGTGAAAATAGCGGTAGCAGTATGAAGTAAATGAGCAAATCACACTGTGATTTATCGTCCGATAAATACCAATATGTTTTCTCCTGTTATTCACCTTGGCCAACATATGTGGTGTAGAGAACTTCGAGTGCAGGGGAAATAAACTTTTAATAAGTCTTTTACAGAGAATTAAGACATCAGCGCCTATCCTGCTGGGTTTGGTAAAAGAAGCAGGTTCAACATGTGCAGGCTGCACCAGCATTTTCCTATTAGCATGCTGACTAAATGGAACATGCTTAGGACCATGGAGCAAAACTTTTAATTCAATTGCATTTTTTTTCTTTAATTATATGAATATGTTTTAATATACATTTAAATCAACATATATACATATATATTCAACATATATATTCTGAGCTTATTAAAGACTGTGTTTCTAGAGATAGGACAGTGACACTGCAAACATATGATTTTATAGAATATGATGCAAAAGATAAGATTTATTTGTCACATGCACAGTTATACACAGTACAATGCACAGTATATTAAGCAGAATTTAAAGTATTTAAAATTAACTCAGCCTTAAATACCTGCAGCTTTTATTTTAATCCATATAACACTGATGGAATAAATGCTAATAGTATAATGTATGCTAGTAGTGAGGCGTTTAGTGTGGTATTGGTGATTTGTCTAGGTATGGTTCTAAAAAAAATCCTCCACTTCTCATCATTGGCAGCTAATGGTAAATATGTTGACAACCACTGTGGAAGCAACAATCGTAAAATTTCTGTCAGCCAGGAAGGATTGCAGAAAGGTAGAGACCAGAGATTAAAGCAGGCCGTGATGATTCCGGACGGTGTTCTGGCAACTTGAGTTAATGAGTAATTAAATCTGATAGGCATTTCAATACAAATCACTATCGAAGCAAGTCATTTTCATGTGCTGCAGTTTGGTGGTCCTTTCAGCTGGTATCACAAAGACAGTTAAGTCACCACATCCTGCCTGCAAGCATCTTTTTTCTTTTTATTTCTGTAATGCGTTCATGGTTTACATGTCAGTAAAGTTGTGTTGCTGTACTTCACGTTGTAGCAAGTGCTGCAGAAGTGGCGTGAGCATTTATTTATTTTTTTTTGAAGTGGCAAGTGATTTCAATGTGTGTTTATAACAGCTAGAAAATAGTACAAAACACTGCAAATATAAGTCTTTAGATGATTTAGATTCAATAGGGCTGCTGAGTAACAGGACTTGCTTGTAGAAAAAGACATCAATTTGAATATAAGCTGATGAAGTAACACTTGTCAAATTCCATCATTATCCTAATTTTATACTGGCTAGCTCTTGGGAAGCTGGCTCATGTAATGTGGGTTGATATATTGTAGAATACAGTTAACTAAATCCACAAAAATAAACAACAGCAAACAGCAGCACACGTCACTCAGCTCATCACAGCCTGGAAAAATCTACTCGAGATCACGGCAGAAATTATTATGTGACTCATTTCTAAGTAACACCTGATCATGTCATAGTTGTTATGTTGGCTTGTGACGGGACTGAGATCCTTCTTATACCCTTATTCTGTCACTTCTGAAGGGATAGGGAGGAGTCAAAACGCAGGCTTTTAGAATCTTTTTTCAGTTAATTTATTTACAGTGCTCAAGACAATGAATTATGATAGTGGGAAAAGGCGGCAGGCTGGACTCTCCAGGTCTGCTCCACAGGTTTACAGGAGGCTCTCACAAAAAACAACACTTGGACCTCTCCTCTTTTCCTCTTCTCGCTCACTCACTCTCAGGCATGTACTCCAGGGTTCCAGTTTCTAGGCAAAGAAGAAACAGAGGGTCAACAGATGTCCACTGAGAAGTCATGACAAGACACTGGAGAGCTTACATCAACTAACTGGGAGGTAAGTAACAATCCGGCATCAAGTGTAGGTCTTCCTCCACTTAAGTGAGCAAGATGATCACCCAAACCATCATCAGCTGTGGGAACTGGGCCAGGTGTCCAGCAACTGATGCTTGGAGGAGGACCGCTTCTACAACACAGGGACTGGTTAATGAACATGAACAGAATGGGAGACGCAGAGTGAGCAGCCAGCGGAGTCCATGACATATAAAGCCTGACTCTGACTGTTCATTTGACTGTGTGTGTGTGTGTGTGTGTGTGTGTGTGTGTGTGTGTGTGTGTGTGTGTGTGTGTGTGTGTGTGAGTGTGTGTGTGAGAGAGAGAGAGAGAGAGAGAGAGAAAACTAATGCATGTGAAGAGTTGAAAGAACTGTGTGGACTGCATGCAGACTTTTAACAGAAAAACTTGTAGTATTTTTGAGGTTATCTTCTCCCCTGTCCTTCTCATTTGATACTGCAAATGAACCCATAAATGTGCTATACTCTGATACGTGTAGCGTGTACATCTGAGGATTCCTCCTTTAACTTCAAAGAGAAGTTTAACTTGCCCATTCAGTAGGAAGCAGCAGTTATGACAGACATAGGCTGAATTGTAAAAACAGTGATTTTTTTTTCCCTCCTTGTTGCTGCGCTCCAAAAAGTCAAAGTCAAACTTTGGTGAAGAGTAACCAATAACAGGAAAGGACCATGTACCTAATTGTGCAGATTTCGAATTTGAAGGGTCAATTTAATGCAATTCTGACACTAAAAAGAAAAATGAATAATAATGAAAAATCAAGGAAACAATCACTGATTTTTGTAATATCTATTAACAGCCATAAGTGACTGTGACCTGCTATATAATTCAAATGTTTGCAACTCTCTGTACAAAGTCGTAAGTTTGCAGCTTATTGCAAGTTCTAACTTTGTACTTAATTTATTCTGCATAACATTTCAACAGAATTCATCTCATTGCATTTCTCTTTAAACCTATGAAAATATTGACATTTAGTTCCACTGTCTCAACATGATCATAATCCACTGAAACGTCACCTTCATACATTGTCTCCCTTTAATTTATATTATATATAGAAAGCTACCTAAAGCACATTTATCTTTGCAAGTACAGCTGATAGTGGGATTTTTTCCATTTCTCTTTATAGGTGCTACCCATCCTTCTCTTCAGCCAGTCAGCAAACACAGCTAATCTTATCATCATTACATTATTTATTTTGCTGCTGAGATTACCAACACATCACCTATAGGCCCTACAGGATATCTCTTCCTGAAGTAAACACTTGTTAAAACACATAAACACGGCATCAGAATGATAAGAAACACCCAGGCATGTAGAAGAACTCATGCTCTTTCTCAGACACACACAATGGCAACCAAAGCAGTTTAATGCAATATTCAGCAAATAATAGGGCTATTACCCAGCAAGAGAATTTCATATTGTTGCAGGGGAATGTGGAGTTCAGACAGCCAGACAGATATCAATCTCATACTCAGATCATCAACATGGAGAGACAAACACTGTGGCTGTATGAAAGAAATGAGGTGTTGAGGCTCTATAACAATGCTTATAGAGCCACAATACCTGCCTTTGCCTCCGAAGAAACAGTTGTGATTTCCGTAGAGCTGAGAGGTTGTGGTCAGGTAAATGTAAACAATGGTTGAATTAGAGCCAGGAAGCCAATAAATTTGTAAACCTTTTCCAGTTGAACTTTATCTTGAGTTCAGCAGAATCTCATATTAGTGGTTTATGGCAGTATTGAAATGGTCTGAATCAGGTGCTTTCAGAAAGATGTGGACTGTCATCTCTCCAACAACCATATCATAAATTTGGCTGGTCTCTCCTTCAAGGTCATCTCCTTGTGCAGTTCTGCACTGCTTCCAGGAGGTGGACTCACTCACATTATGCACTTTGTCCTCTTCACCAAATTGAAATTTAAGTTGCAGAACTATCCTTAAGACACATGAGAGGAAGTCAAGCGTTCACTGCAAATGCTCAAGTGCAATATGTCAGAACAAGACTACTGGAACACCAAATTGTAAACAGATTTGTCTTTTAGGTTTTAATAGGTGGAGTTCTAATACTTTGCAACTCAACCTTTATGATCTTATGCAACGCATAACAATGTTATTATCAAAGTTTCAGTAAATATATAGACAACAATTTGCTTGTCTAATCAAGCACGTTCTCTCAGCACAATGTATATGCAAAGACACTCACAGTAACTCTTTTTTACAACAAAGGACAGACTTTTTCGGGCTTCAGGCATTAATGTGGAAATGCCTGAATGTCTTTCAGTCATTTCCCTTGTACTGCTTAGCATGCTTTTTACACCGAAAGCATGACCCTGCCTCGGTATAACATTTTAAGAGAAAATTGAAGCCCCTCTGCTCCTATGCAACAACTTTCTTTACCCAATCTGGTTTCCAGACACTGGTTACAGCAGGTACATTCTATTATTCCAAATGAACAGGACAGAGGACACAGTGTAGTGCAGTCTGTGTAGCACCAATAATGCTCAGTTGATGTTCCTTTTTTATTCGATGTATAGATCCAGTGCAGTTTGAGGGGAAAACATACATAAGCAGCAAAGAAAACTGAGATTCAATGTTAAAAAGTATTTTAGTCATTGTGTGAATCAACAGTCAACATATTCTAAAACTAAAAACATGCAAACTGGAGAAAAATAAAGACGAGACACAAAATGGAACTCGAGGTTTTAAAATGGGCAAATAAGTTTATGAAAGCGAGTACCACCATTTACCAGTGCAAAAGCTCTATTTATAAGCTAAAATTATTCTCTGACAGCTTAAAAACATCCTCACAGATATGTAATTTTAATATCATAAAACAAACCAATCATATACTGCTTTTCACTCTGTCCCAACCGCTTAAAGCTGATGATTGGCTTTGATTGCCTTTTTAATTTGCATCTTCAAGACACAGCTTCAGCTATATTTAGCCAAGGTATTTACAGTTAGGTGTGAACAGAGCAGAGAAACCAAAATAAACAGAAATCAATTACATACAATTTTTTGTATTTTTTTCAAAGTAGTTATAGCTGATTTGAAATTAAGTTACAAGCAAAGCAACTCTAGATAACAATTTGTAATACATTTAGATAAGGCAGGGAGTAGTGCTATTAGTATGGCTACAGTTAGTACCACACACACAGAGAGACAGAATATGCCTCCACATTTGTGTTGGATCTTTTATTCTTCCAGATGCCACTCTGATGGTTATATCTAATTAACTAGTAGGCTCTGGCATACTAAGAACTTACCTTTATATTTGGATCATAGTTCATTTAAAAATGCAGGATTATCTAATCCTGCAAATAAATGATAAATAAATGACACTGGCAATAAAAACACCTTCTAACCTTCTAAGCTATTTTTAGTGCCTTTGCTGGCTCAGCTGCCTGTCAAATGTCAGCCAGTCCACTCAGTGGCTTGTACTATGTGAAAGAGGATTTTCTATATTTTTCACTAATAAGAAAATAAAAATAATAAAACCAGAAATTACTTTGATGATATTTGGGATAGCATGAAGGGTGACATTTGTGTAAGTTGGGTACGATTTTACTATAGTAGATAATCCTGGTGAGCTACCCACTGAAAAATTTCAAGTGTGCTTTGGCTTGCTATAATGGTTTTTTTCCTGATTTTATATAGGGAAGACCCATCATAGCAAATTTTTATTGTCTGTAAATAAAATATCACAGTGTGCTTCTCCAACAGTGACTCCTGGCAATGTGTCATGAAACTTATCTGCATCTACATGTGTAACTGCATTGTAGATTACCACCTCTTGCTCTGTCATTCACCTGGGGCTCCATTTCATTGTGCCGCTGCAATAAAAACCTCTCCCTTGACTTTCTGAAAGTGACTTTCAGTGCCTAACCATGTAGGCCATGATAATGTTGGCCATTTTCATAGGAGGGGGGTGTGGGGTACTTGGCTTTTTCAATAAACCTCTGGTGATGTGTTTTGTAATGCATTGGTTATACTTCACAGTAAAAACCCATTCTGTTCCTTTGCCAGCCAGTGCACTTCTCCCTAATTGCCTTTCTCCAACTGCCATTCGTTATGCTTTCCACTCTGCTGCGCAGATATCATTTATTTATTTTATGAAACAACAACCCCGTCAAAACAAAACAACCTTACCCCCTACGCACCTATCGACTGACAGTCAGATGAATGGTAGGACAACCTATGGACAGACAAACGGACAACTGCATGAATAGATGGATGGACGATGGATGAAAAATATGTTGTTATTGAGGAATGGACAGACTATTGGTACTGTAAGATGTAAGAAATTAACATCCAATCAGTTTGTGTATTAGCCAAATACTTCACAGAAAGACATAGAAAAAGGAAAAATGGAGCAAGAAAAGAAGTAGTCCCGAGTTACTGATTCCCCATTATGTGAAACTCAATTTTCCCTCCTGCTTCTCTTTTATCTGGTGCCATTATGGAGACTGTGTTTGTCTGGTGGCAGGGAAAATAGGCCTGCTTTGTTTAGACTAGTGTCAGCTATAATGAAAAAGCACCATCAACTCAGAATGGGGGCTCTGTGCAGTGCTATCGCGACACTCAGCAGATAATAACTATTGATTGCTATCCAGAGACAGAGAAAAAAAAAAAGTGGAAGACAGAGAAAAGGAAGATAGACAGGGAGAGTAAGGATGGGGATTAGACATCTATTTTTTCCCCCTCTTGCACCAATTATATCTACGCAGTTAAATGAAATAGCTATTACGAAAGCAACCACGCAACAAAATAACTTGGATTTCGGAAGGATCATCATTCATACCCTCAAACAGATAATAAACACATGATCGCGCTGCATTTTTATACAATATTAAACCAAAATCTTCAGTAGGGAACTGACGTCAATTTCTCCAGACAAAAATGCACCCCCCCAGCTTTAATTCTGTATATTTCTTCCAGCCCTCCTTTCTCTGTGTTCCACCCCTGCCCTGTATTTTAAGAGCTGTCAGATTCCTGCTGAGGTGCACACAGCTATCGTTAAAACTCCATTTAATATTTCATACCTGGGAGTAAAAAAGATGTGTAGTGTTTGCATCTCCTACTGCCTTTAACTTAGCTCCTTTCAGCAATGCTGAACCCACATAAAAAGGCCTATTGAAGAAGATAAAGTGGCGCTCCGATAACTCATCCTTGTGCGTCAGAGGTGAACTCTTTGACACTGCACACACTGACCTGACCCTAGCAGTAAAAGCACAAACCGTCTGTGCTGATTTTCCCGTAATGAATGTTGTGGCCATTGATTTTCATTCTAACAATCCTCTGTGTCTCCATATTGATCCCAGTGGCTTTTTATATGTAGATACAAGGTGAAGTGTAGAGTGTTAAATGGGTATGACAGTTGGATCTCTCTTGGTCACGAATTTGCAAACAGTTCTCGTCAGAGCAGCACCACAACTCTTTATATCAACAGCAACTGTATTAAGTGGTTTTGGTGCGATGCTTCAGGTACGGCACGCTTCGGCTCTCTGTGACTGATTAACTGGGTTTATAGAAGTGACTTTCTCATCAGGTTTTTCATTTCTCATTACAGTGTCTTCATTACAAATAGTGGAGGTGCTTAACAACATGTGACCTGAAACAGTAAAAAAAAAAACCTAAATATTATTCTTTTCAATAAAGGTGTTGTGTTTGAAGCTTGTTTTGTATTCATAAGTAGCTCAGCTACTCCAAAGCTTTAGGGTGTTTTTTGAGCACATAGCTGCATATGTTAATGCTATTTTGCTGGGCCTTAAATCCAGACACCAAATCCTGGAGATTACATTTAAGCAGCATGTGTGCTCTGACATGTCCACTATGAAATATACAGTAACCCCCCCCACCCCCACCCGCCAGCCACCCCCACCCCACCCCCTCTGTGTTAGATTCAGATAAAATATAAGACAAACAACTGAGAGATCCAATGGCAGAGGGAGACAATTTACATAATTAGTCTTTCATTACATAAAGGACACAAAAACATCTGCGGTGCATATTCTAAATGCAGCTGCCCTTGAATGTGAATGTCATTTTTTATCTCTCACTGGGTGTAGAGAAACGGTGCTTTAACTGAGAGGATTATCTACTAACTTATGGGTGGTGTGTGTTTTTTTTTCTGCAGTATGCTATAACATGTAATTTATACATTTCCTAAAAATTCTCTTTTTCATGCACTGCATTAAATTATAGGTGTACCACACCCAGCTTTGCTCTTCAATAGTCTGAGTCAGTTTGCTGATCAGTCCTGGAGATGAGCATACTTAAATTCACTGATTCAACAATTAAAACTGGCCCAGAAGCCTGAGGTAAGATCTCTTTGTTTAAAAAAAAATCTTATATGCAGGGTCAGCAGGATTTTCTGATTTGACGCACCACCATTGCCACAGGCCATGTTTAAGCTTTGATCGCCACACGCAACAGACATTTTAGCTAAATATCTCCAGCCCCTCATATTGTGTGGACAATAATCGTAATGAATAAATAAATAAAAGAAAAATACAAACATTAACAAGAGTAGCCTCTAGAGAACTTATAGAGCTCTTCTTGTAAAAGCAAATATGTTTGGTACAACAATGCATTCGGATCATGATTCTGATTATAAAAAAAAATAAAATGAAAATTATCACTAGCCCGAGAAGAAGGATATAAAACTCAACTTTGTTAAAGCTCATCACTCGTTAGACCATATCTGTGACTTGCTCTTTTCGATTCAGCTAATATTCAGAACAACTTGAGGAAGCCTCAGGTCAGTTTCAGACCAACATTGCACAGACACACACATTTGACATTTGCTGCTAAAGTCAATAAGCATGGCAGATTTCAGATTTCATCACTGTCTTCAGGACCTACTGACTTGGTTCAAGCACATACTCTAGTCCATTTAGTGCAGCTTGAGTTTTGCTGACTGTCACCCTTGCTGCAGTCCATAGGGCATTGTTAGTCCCTGGAGTACCCCTCACCTAAAACAAAAGGTGGTGTGGGAGATGAATGCTGCTGATTGGTGTTGTTTCGTTTTGTTCTGTAGGTAATGTGAACACAATCCTCATCAAATAGCAATCAAATCACCAAATGACACTGAGAGCCATTGTCCATGCTCACCTTCAAACAAAAACATTGAAATCCCTGAATTTTGTACCAAATAATCACTTTATTCATTAAATTACTCTTTTTATTGGGCTTTTGAAAAACACACATTAACTAAAATAAATAAATAAATAAACAACATAGTGCTTCAAATTTAAAATCTTTAAAGGCATTGACTAGATCCTTATCACCTAATTAAAGACTTATCCCACTGGCTGCAACAGCTTGTCCCCGTAGCTTCCTCCCCAAACAAAGTTCGCATCAACAGGATACCTTCTCTATACAAGCTGTCATAGGGTTCAGCAGGGACAGCACACTTCTGAAAGAGCCTTGTGTCAGCACCTGAAACCTTGGAAGCATAAAAATCAGCCTGCAAAAATTGCTGCAACACAAAGGTGCAGGCTGGAGCAGAAAACCTGCTCAGCTCGTCATTTGTGACCATATCTTTGAAATACTTTTTTGTTGAGCTGGACAAAGACTATCCATATGGGTTATAAAACTACATCCTGGTTCAGAGAACAGCAGTGTTTGAAATTGGCCTAGAGGACACAGCACATATTTATTCAGACATGGTATTCAGACCCAGCAGGAACAGAGATACTTGGCAAGAAGGAAAAGTGTGAGCAGAAAAGGTGTCACAGGATCATAGCTTCCCGCAGCTCCCATGTTTCTCTGTGTACTGTATGTACTCCTCTCCTAAGAATACATTAGAGACTCCCATTTATGGGACTTCAAATTAATTGAATACAGTGGAAAGCTCAGTCTGTGGCAACACGGGCACACAGGGCATGTCAAGTGAATTTGTTAATCTTGCTGCCAGAGGCTTGTTGTACAATTATGGTACAATCACAAATGAGGTGTGATTAGGTGCAATACATTATTATTAGGTGTGGTGGGGACTGGAAGCAATCAGTACAAATCAAATAACCTACCAGCCTTTAAAAGCAGTACAAGTTGAACCCTTGTGTTTGGCAAAGCTTATCTCTTTTTATCACAAATATACCATTCACGTCCCCTATATTGGCTTAGGAAGAGGTAAAACCTTCACTCATTTGGTTTTCTGCTTCAAGGGCCATGACTCTGTATAATAGAAAAAGATCCAGTGATATTAAGCAAAGAGCCTGTGGCAGTCCGCTGAGACAGGAGGGCATCCGCTAGATGAGGCTGCCTTCACAATTCACACTCTGCATGTCTTGGTGCACACTGACAGCTCTATGTTGGATGACAGCACACCACATGTTTTCACCAAATCTGATATCATGCTGATTCAATCAGAGATGCTTGAAGATTTCTCTAAATATGGAGACACACACACACATGCACATGTCCCCAAGAACTGTCTAGATACTAATGAATTTCTTTTTTCTCTATTCATTTTTCATGTTTTTAAAATTTTTCTTCCTGATACTGCTATACATCAATACCATCAGACTTTATAATAATAAATGCATCCAAAAATTAAGGAGAAAATACTTGAGAACAATGGCAAAGCTTTTAGATCTTCTCATTTGCTTTTATGTGCTTGTCCATCAAAATATTTTCTTGACCACTTTAATACATTCCTCAAAACAGCTCATATATGCAGCAATATGCTGTAGTAAACACGCACAAGGCTGCACCCCCCCCCCCCCCCCCAAAAAAAAAAAAAAACTTCTACAGCGTTGTTCCACATTTTTTCAGTAATATTAAATGCCTGCTCTACTAAGTTATCCATTCTACTCTGTTACAGAAAAGAGCACCTACGTTTGCATGTAAAACCATCCTTTACACAAATTTACACAGCACTTCATAAAAGAAAAACATCTATGTTATCAATTCTCAGAAAAAGACATAGGCCTACTATGTGCAACAGTACAGTATGCTGTACTGCAGTGCCGAGGATCACCAGAAACCCCATCAATCAGGTCTGTTTCTGAACACACTGATTGGTTTGTCACGTAATGCCCTGCCTTGCAGCACAGGAAGAATGCCCATTTATGCTGAAACCATCATCTTCCATTCTTATATTCTGTTGTCTTCTCCTTTCTACTCAACTACACATCCTCACTCCTCTTTCCTTTCCATGGCCAGACTACAGCCCTGTAAAAATGTGTATCTGGGCAGACTCCACCATTTTCAACTCTTTTGCACTCAAGCACTATAAATATGTTTTACAATACTCATATTAGTGACTTACACCTGCGAGCTTGGCCACTTTTAACAATTAGTTGGACTATTTTAACACAATGAAATAATAGTAACATATTTTGGAGTTAAATTATTCAGCTGATAGAAACACTACTAAGTAGTCCAAATTCTTTTTTTCTTTAATAACCCTGAGAAGGTAATCCATGCTGTTATCACGTCCAGGCTGGATTACTGCGATTCTTTATATGCCAAATTGGGCAAAGCATTATTATCAGTTAGTCCACAGTGCTGCTGCCTGATAAACAGAAACATGAACATATTTCACCTATCTTGGCATCATTACACTGGCAACCCATGCAGTTTGGATTTCATTTGTAAAACTCTCTGTTCAATTATAAATGCTTTCCCTCAAGTATCTATCAGAGATGTCACGGTTAGGTCAGCTGACAGGCAGCTGTCAGTAGTTCCAAACACCACTTCAGTCCTTCACAGCTGCAGCTCTGAAAGTCTGGAGAAAAATCAATGAAGAGAAACTGAAAATACTAGGTGATTAGGTTAATAGTCTGTTACAAATTTTTTTTTTTAGCAACTTTTCTGTACCTGTGGATCACCTATATATGAGATGTACTGATTCAGCTGTGCAAGTAAACAGACAGGCAGACAGACATCAATGAATGATGCTAACTCCAAACCAACTTATTTTTCTCCTCTTCCTAAGTACACATTGACTTACAGGAATTTAGGTTTGGCGATGCTTGCCATTTTAATGAAAATCAGCAGGGTGCTGGCAACAGTGTTTAGCTGTCACACAGCATACCAGCAGGAGAGTGGGGAGAAATATAGAGGATATATGGAGGGAAGAAGATAATGTTCTATTTAAAATAGCATGGAAGTAAAGGGGGATCGAGACAGCAGTAAAACCGTATTTTTAAAAGCCCATCATATCTGATTGGGCACTGACATTTAAGAGCAGTTGTCACTTAAAATAAACCTGTTAGTAAGGATAATAACAACTGATTAATTTAGTTAAATGTAAAACTCACTTCAGATAAACATCTGTATCACGCAGTAATCTTATCCAGTGAAACACACACACACACACACACACACACACACACACACACACACACCACACACACACACCACACACACACACCCACAACACACACACACACACACACACACACACACACACATTCAAAGACACAAGGGATGGTCACCTTCCTGCTCAGTGGGATGCTTTCTGCACTAGAAAAACAATGCTGAAATATTGGCATTCAGAGAGCAGAAAGAAGCCAAAGGCCAGGGAGAGGGCACCAAACCACAGGGACAGAAATGAAATGATTTCTTGGAGTTCAGACAGCAGGGGTAAAAAAAAAAATGTAAGTGTGAATAATTGATGTTATCTTTTTGGTTAGCTTTCATTGGGGTTTCTGATCATCTATTTGAGGGAAAAAGAAAATTCTGCAGTTATTACATACAGATATCCAAACAATATATGTGATGGAAATATTTTCACAGGTACAGTTTCTTTCCGTAGCACAGATACTGACTTTCCTAATTCTATCACTTTTAAACAATATTTGAAAAATAGTTTCATTCTGAGTCTTTAAAGAGTTTCCTGATTAGTATTTTATACAGCTTTACTTGGAGACATATATATGCAATCCATCAGTTCTAACTGACAGAAAACCACACACACACACACAACACACACACACACAACCCACTGTGCAACATATCTTAGGAGTGAACATCAAACAAATAAAGGGCCCCCAGGGGGAATTAGACCCAGACCTTTTAGCAGTGAGCGACGGCACTAACCGCCATTATCTGGTGTTTACTTTCAAGAGCTTTTTTTTTTTTTCTCTTTTTGAATGCTCACAAAAATTTTATTTTCACTGTGATTTGCAGTTTACACACTGACTCGACAGTATAATTTTGTCTGTGGCTGTGTTTACTTGATCCAACAGCAATTTATCATTGCACGTCAAAGAGTGTAACAAATATTTTACTAATGAAAACCCTCCAAAACTGTATACAATGTTTATTTTGTATCAACAAAAATGCTTTTCACTGGATAGCCAAGTTGATAAAACTTACACTTCACACAAGTGCGCTACTCATATGTCAGATGCATTCACCACATTCACATTGTTGTATTACATAACACTGAAACAACATAACCAAAAAAAAAATGTAGTAATCCATTCACATTACTGTAACACTGAATACACAAACTAAGTTGTTTGGATAATCTAAGCCAGCGAAAAGTGAAAATGGTAACTATATCATGGTTCCTGGTGTTGGTCCCAGGAGTTTTGTGTGTTTAATAAACATTTTCTGGTTGGTTTCATTGCAGTTCTAGTGCTCTAACTTTATGATTATTTGTTAGGTTGAGGTGGGATTTCCTGTTTTGATTTATTTATTGTTATTGTGAGCCTTGCTTCCTCTTTCATCCAGTATAGAGCACTTACTGGACTACTTGGAAAATCTAAATTTCAATCGTAATAATATCCTATTTTTGGTGTATTATCTATTAATAGAGTGTTAACAGAAGATTTTATTTTTTCAGGTTTTTGTGTTTTCAAAAATTTACATTGTTATGTTGCAAACCATCCACATGAAGTTATCATAAAAGTTAACATAGGGTTGGGGCTTATGGGGTCAGAAGCCATGATCCACGTGGATCTATGACCGTCAGCAAGTTATGAAATATAACCATATATAAACTTTGCACTAAAAGTTAGAAAATTTGTGCTTGGTCGATTATTCCTTTGTTGTAACGATGCTTTGTGGCAATAAATCTTATTCGGTTGGAAAGCCTGTTTATTTATGATGCCACATTTGTAAAAAATATTAATTTGTAGGTTCAGCAACAGAGTTGAATATGTAGGTTGTGCCCTTAAAAAAACTGTCAAATCTTCTCTGTCAATCCCAGAGAGCTGCCACTGGCAGTCCCATATTAAGCATATTAAGCATAGAGGAAGGGCTAGTAGAAAAAACAGATTTTAAGCCCAATAACCAATACAAAATACTTTAGAAAAACATCACAATCATCATCGGAGGCTATTAATGCATGTTGAGCTGGGGGTAAACAATGCTATTAATAGTATCAAATAATACCCTAGGGTTATTATTACTGGATTTAATAAGGCAGTTAAAATAAGAAGACCTTGCCTCTTTCACAGCTTCATTATACCAGTAAAGAAGTTCTTTAAAATATTCTTTGTGAACAATCAAACCTGTGGACTTCCAAAGTCGCTCTGCTTTCCGACAGGAAGACCGCGAGTCTGATTATTTAGCCAAGGTGAGCGGGGAACAACGATCCGATGGCTAATTTTACAGGGAGCAACCTGATCCAAAATGGCTAAACAATGCTCATTCAAAGAATTTACAAGGTGCTCAACATTTTCCTCCCCAGTAGATGAAAAATTAAAAAGAGAAGAAAACCTAGCAATAATGAAGTCGTCTACGAAACGCCTGCGTTTAGTACCGACTCCCAAAAAAGAATCTGATGTAAAAGAAACGTTAAAAGAACTAGTTCTGTGACCACTAAAACCCACATCATCTATGCTTAAGTTATCTAAGATTACACCATAACTGAGGACCAGGTCTAAGGTATGTCCTGCAGTATGAGTAGGTCCAGAAACATATTGAATGAAGTTAAATGAGTCCAAGATGCTCAGAAATTCCTTAGCAATACTATCCGATGAGTCATCAATATAAATGTTAAAATCCCAGACAATAATGATTCTTCCCAATTTAATGGTAGAGGATAAAAATCCTGAAAGTCAGAGAGAGAAAAGATGAAGCAGGTCCTGGTGGTTGATATATTAAAATACTTGGGTTTTTTTTTTTTTCAAAAAAAAAAACAAAAAAAGCAGATTTTCCTTTCCTGACCAATTTTGGTCTGATCATCTCAAAAGAGCTATAGGAGTATGCAGGAATTGAGTGACATAAAAATTAAAAAAAAAAAAAACAGCAGTCCCACCTCCACGGCCAGAGGTCCGAGGGGAACATAAAAAAGAACAGTCTGACCACATTGTTCTCTCAGGATATTTGCATAACATGATTTCATTGGTTAACAGTTGGACTGGAGCATTTGGATAAACGATGTTCGCGTTGGAGCTGAATTTTTCTCAACTTTCAATGCAAGCAGCATTCGGCAATGCGTGAGGCCGCCCCAGTAAAAGTGAAAGCGAAGTGAGGGCAGTGAAGCCTAAAATGCATCTGAGTCCTGCCTTAGTTTTGCTTCCTGTTGCGCTCTCTCTTATTGTCCTGATTGTCTTCACCTATGTGTGACTGCTTTCATCTGTGTGTCCTTACCCTCCTAATCAGCCCAGTGTGTATAAATAGCCTATCTCCCTCTTTGTCCTTGGCAGGTTGTTTGTTAATATTTGCTGTCACACTGGTGATGTTCTGTGTTTTTCAACCTATCTATGTTTAGTTAAATCTCTGCCTCATTATTTTTATTTCTGTTTTGCGGCTTTAATTATTTTATGGAGTTTTCAACAGCCAATATCAAGCTCACTTTTTTATGGGGTAAGATAACTGTCAAAAAGAATCTTTTAACGCATGCGCAGTATGACGTTCGATAGTTAGAGGTTTGTACTTGTAAATTTGTGATTTGTACTTGTATCGTTGAGAAGTTGTAACTTGTACTTGTAAATTTGTGATTTGTATTTGTATTGTTGCGAAGTTGTAACTTTGTAGATTGCATTCGAAATACAAATCTTATATTTATGCACGTTTATTGACTTACATGTACGAATTTAGACTCCTTACACATACATTCTTTTTGACAGTTATCTTACCCCATACTTTTTGCTCTACTTCATCTGCCTTTGTGTCCTGAAGGCATCATCGTATCTTAAAGTCCTCATAGTACCATATTATCCTAAGAGAGCTCTTCGCCCTCAGACTGCAGGTTTACTTGTGGTTCCTAGAGTTTACAAAAGTAGAATGGGAGGCCAGGCCTTCAGCTATCAGGCCCCCTCTACTATGGAACCAGCTCCCAGTTTGGATTCTGGACGCAGACACTCTTTTGGGGGCGTCCCATGATGCACTGAGTATTTCTTCTTCAGTCACTTCTCTGTGTGTTTTTACGCCACTATTGCATTTAGTCATTACTAATGATTAATCTCTGACTCTCTCCTATAGTTTACCTTTTGTCCTGTCTCCCTCTGCTTGCTGCTCTTTCCCTTCACCCCAATTGGTCAGGCAAATGGTTGTCCCTCCCTGAGGCTGGTTATGCTGGAGAATTCTTCCTGTAAAAACTGAGTTTTTCCTTCCCGCTGTTACCAAGTGCTTACTCATAGGGGGTTGTCTGATTGTTGGATTTTCTTTCTAATATTCTAGGGTCTTTATCTTTACCTTACTTTACCTTACAGTATCAATGTGAATTGGCACTACATAAATAAAATGGAATTGAATTGAACATTGAATTTAGGTCCTCCTTTGCACACTTCATTCATGAAGTTTTTTTTTTTTTATGGTCAGTACCATTTTTATTTCCACAGCTACAACAGAGTGATGCTGGTGTTAGAACGTTAGCCTAAACGGCATGGGGAATTAATGTGGGCGTAACATTTTAGCCAACTGTAATACTGGGCTGCAAATACTATTCATCTCTCAGGATGACATAGTACTGTAACCCAGCCAGCAGCAGACATTGTGAAGTTAATATACAATCAGTGGCCTTTTTGTATAAGTGTCAAGTTTCACCAAGAGTGCAGAATAGCTGAAGATGCACGCCAATGTTTTCACTAGCTTTAATTATTCATTAAAAATGTGTTGTCTGTTTGTCCTGATAAGCCACAGGCTCATTCATTTTTGTGTAGTCATGTGAGCATAACTAGCTGTGCTGTAGAGGCTGCTTTCAACTTCCCAAAGTCAATGTTCTTTTCCACAAAAATTACAACTTTTAACTTTTTTTGTGTTTCTTGTCCCCATAAAAAAAGAAAAAAAAAAAAGTTTAATTTTGAATTTTAATGCCAAAACATTTCACTTCCTTTCCTTTCCTGTCAATTGTCCTTCACCAAGTTATTTCAGTAATGTCTTCCCGGGTAAGTGCTTTCTGTGGCTTTAACTTTTGGACAAAAAGGAAAAAGTTTAAAAATCCACAGTTAAAGCTGTTCCAACAATCAAGCTTGTTAGCTGCAGAGCATGGGGTTTAAATTGGCAGCTCAGAGGTGACAGGTGTGTGGTCCTGCTTTGCCAGTATTTGTATTCATCTCACTTTATTTAAGAGGATGTGTGTATAGCGGGGAGCAGAGGGATAACAAAAGGCAGTCTAATCAATTAGGCTTTCTAGGGCTCTGCTTTACTTTCTACATCCTAATCAGATACAACCATAATTCTCCTCTGCCAAAACCACACAAGGAGGCCACCCTAATGAAGAGTGCGGTGCAGCCATGTCAGCCCACCGAAGAGACAAGGAGAGCCAATACTTGTTTCTTCTCCAACATTTCCACTTCCCAAACACTGAACGCTACCTTCCCATCTTCCCCAGCAGTGATGAAATGGTTATTTTGACAGCAATGTAAACCTCTGCCCAATCCTCTCATGTAATGATCTGACAGCCGTGACCTTCATAGGAACCTGTCCAGTGACCCTGCAGGTGGAAACCTGAGGCTGCACTGGTATTAGTAGACAGATGCCTCTTCAGGGAATGTGGTAGATATAAGAGAAAATGTTTGGCACACAGGAGAGAGCAGCTTGGAGACACAGTAATTTGTCTGGTTGTGAGCCTGGTGAGCAGAGTCAGGGTCGCACAGGGGTAAGGCCAGAGTGTATACTAACAGCACATGATGAGCGTGTGCTGCTACTGGAGCGTAAAGTCACAGTGCACGATGAAAATAACCAATGCTGAACTCCAATTTTGGCTTATTTAGAAGGAACACAGAAACTCTCAGCTTGCTTTTTTCCTTTCTGAGTCACTTAATGACCCTTACTTAAAAGCATTGCAGGTGTCAGTCTAGGTCCACAAAGGACAGTTCAAACATAGCTGCAGATTATTGAATCTTCTATTCTGAACGCACTTTCTCTTCCCTAAAATTCACATTTTATAGCAGTATAGTTTTAAAGAGTGATCTTATTTTCCTGTCATGCATAACACTTAATTAGTCTTGTCCACGCTATGAAGAAGTCACTTATTAGAAATTTTGGCTTTTTGCTGTGCAGACCAGAGGTGTATTCAGGGGCCCATGGCACTGTTCCGTTTACCATACTGTGAATGTAATTAAATCCAAGAGCTTGCCAGTATTTACTGGCAAGGGGGGTAGCCGCTCTCTGCTTCTCAAACAGCCCTCCATCTGTCTGATTGGATTGTGGACCCAGGCAGTACCAGACATGACATAGGCACTGGAGGAGGATTCCAGACTGAGATCTCCAACCAACCTCATGCTGTTTTTATACATTATAACCTAGCCAGGGGGATTCAGAGGCAGTAGCTTAGAAACACTGTGTTTGTTTGTATACATGAACATGATAAGAGCAGATACACTCAGTCAAAGTAAGTACAGAGGATTTGTGTCTTCACTGTGGTGTTTTTTTTTTCTTGAAAGGACTAGCAAAGCTTTGACATATAGCAGATACAGTGTGCACTATAAACGTTAGTGTCAGCAGGAGTATTGAAAGGGGTGATGGCACACAGATTACTGTCTAGTGGGTTTAATGACTCAGTGGTACAAAGATCCAATCGGAAAACCACAGCATGAGACACAGATCATATTTTAATTGATTCCCTTGACAATTTAATGCATATTGGAGGTTTATCTAGATTCACCCAGCACTTAGACTGGAGTGGCCTGACCATACTTTCTTGGACATGGCAAACCACAATATCTTTACAGCCTGAAAAAAAAAAGTGCTTATTTTAACTGATGAATCTTTTTTTTAATGGATGTTTTGACTTGTGTCTTTATCTAGTTTTTAGGCTCTGTGTCCATTTTGCAACAGATATTCGTATGACTTTAGATTTTCGTATTGGAAACGCTTAAACTAAATTGCACTGAGTAAGAATCAGCATGCAATTTCTAGCAGTTTGAAAATATAGTTTTACTCTCTATTGCCTTTCTAGGGTTTACAAATCCATATCGATTTCTCCTACGGTGTGTGACTCGTGTCACTCCCTCTCTCTGTCCTCCACTTCAGAAAGTGAAGATAACATGGCTTCAAGCATTGTGGCATCTGAAACCTCTGTTTGTTTACGAACTCCTCCTACACAGTCAGGAGTTGAGCAACTGGCACATAGATACATGTTAGGGCCTTCAAGGTTCTTATCTATATCAGATATTATGGTGTTATCATGATGCCTAGCAAACACATACCAACAGGCTAAAATGACCCGTTTCTAGCCTTTATGCACCTATGACACCTTTTTAAAAAAAGCATTGTATAATTTTAATTTCACAACCATAAGATCTAATTTATATGTTCATGTAATTTATGTATGTGTGTGTTTTTCTCCAAATGTAGTCATCACTTAGGTGAGACAAAGCCTGATGTTTGAAGTTTGACTTATTATCACGCAGGCCTGTGGATTGGAGGATTTTCTTTGGAGTGTAAAATAACTTTGCCACTCTTCCATTTTCTGCTGATTAGACCCTGTTACCTCCTGTTCCTTGGACAGTTGTTCTTCAGTGAGTACAAAGCCCATCAGAACAGTATGTCCTTGTCATGAGCTGTGCATGGAAGCACCAGCCATGCTTATTACTTTTTTTATGTGAAACAACAAAAAGAAGAAAAAGGAAAAACTGCAAAAGAGTCAAAGCTGAAGCAGACAGACACCCTCTGATTATGGTAGTTAGAGCTTATTGTATGAGGGAAAAGGTAGTGATTGAGGTGGGGGCAAGTCCTTGGAAGTCAGAGTTAGAGTGACTGAATGAAAACAATGACAGTTATGATGAGGTCTACTTGATGTGGGCTCTGTGCTGAGCCAGCAGGGCCAGAGATGGAGCTGTGGGAGAGGGCAAAAGAGTCTCCTGTGGAGACAGTGATCAAATACGGTGTTCAGAATAGCAATGCTGTACAAAGAAAGGACAAATACAGATATAGCCTTTGGTCTTAGTTTCAGGGAAGAGGAAAAATTCGCCAGAGAAGGAAAAGGAAATGGAGGCATTTCAAACGTTGTGTGTGTGTGACAATGTGCTTTTAAGACAGTGAAAAAGCAAAATGTGTTTGTAAAATTATCAAGCCATTTCTGGGTATTCCATTTCTTCCTCTCTTCAATTGTGCTGCCCTCATGTACAGACTCAGTTCAATCATAGAAAAACTTTTTTCCTTTCTCTCAACCTTTCTTTGTAGGTTCATTCTGGGTTAACCATTTTCTTCACCAAGGTAGAGACAGGGCATGGTCATTTCACTCTTTATTCAGTTGTTGCTCAAACATACACATGCATTCCTCTTCACTTCAGCTGATCTTCAACTCTTAGTCGTGATTAATGAATATTAATATATTTTTTTTAGCTGGCATTCCTGATTGTAATTGCATTGGAATTTAATTTCATTCACGTAAATTACCCATTAGAGAGCACTCTTTATCCTTACCCTTAAGCCACATTACCATAACTCTTTCTTCTCCTTTCAAATCTTTCATCTTTGTTTTGCTTTACAGCCATCATTTATTCATTTAGTGCTATATCCCTCTCACTGGATTTTCTATCATTCTTGTTGTTTTTCTCACTGTCTTTTCTTTTCCCCTCTGTTCATGGCCTTTGCCTCTTTTTTTCTCTTCATCTTTCTCCCTGTCATGCCATAAGGAATCTCTCTACCAGCTCCCTGTTCAACCAAATGTCAACATTCATCACATAATCCCGGAACAGCTCAACATGGCTGTAAAAATGGAATGTAAGATGCAGTTTCTGTCTAATTTCACACAACTGGGGAAAAAAAGAAAAAAAAAAGAAGCCTGAAATGAAATTGTAGCAGTGTGGCACTCCTCAGACAAACTCTTGTAAAAGAAATCTAATCCAGGTACAATCCATAAGGTAACTCTTCCTTGCATGAGTCTGAGTTAAAGGGAAATAACCCATTAGAAGGCTAATAATACATTGTTGCTTTGGATTAAAAATCTATTCCCTGATATCTCACTTTTATTTTTCACTGGTTTCTACTCTGACATCACTTACTGTATCACATGTAAGACAGCCATATGTATAACCCACAGTGTGTGGGACACAGGCTGTAAGATGGTGGTGAAAATGCAGAACTCGGTATTCCACTGAGCACCTTGTGTAGTTTGTAAGCAAAGTGAAACAGGAACTGTGAAAACTCTCTGTAATCATTTTCTTGTTCTTGTTTTTATTTGATATGGTTTTATTCTGTTTAATGAATGTGAGATTTTAAAAAAAAATGTTAAGATTAAACCAGTTAAACTAAACTTTCAAGATAATTAGGTAATGAAATATCCTGTGGGGCAGGAATTCTGAAAATTACACTAAAAAAAAGCTTCTACAGAAATATTTATTAAGTGAATGTAACACTCGTGAGAGTCATTAAATACCAGAATTACCACACAAGGGTTGAATGTTTAAATTAATCAAATCTTGGAAACTAGTCAGGCAGATAACTTGAGCTTCGCGCCGTCATATAAACATCTCTCTCTCATGTAATCAATCATTTCAGTCATATTGTTTTACAAAACATGGTACTCATGTTCTTTATTGATAAAATGGTGAGTTTGTTGTTGATGCCATGTATTTCAGCTTGCCGAATGTCACACTTGCTTTACATGATTAAAGTAATAATTGGAGTTTGTGGGGGGTGTGGGGGTCTTTCCCAGAGCTCTTGTGTGTGTAAAATGAAGCTGGGACCTCCATCCAGTTAGCATTGCAGTCAGGTCAGAAAATAGGGGAAACAGCTAGCCTGGCTTATTTGTGGCCCTGTCCACACGTGCATGTTCGTGTAAAACTAACTGAACCTCATTTTATATTACTCAAATATAAATAATATGAGAATACAAACGTTATTCCAATCTAAATTTTAATTCTAATGAATGCACTCAGCTTGAATCTGTTATGTAGGACACAAGCTGTGAAAGGGAATTTAAACACATCTCTATTCTGTGTGTCCTCCATAGTAGAGGGTGACTTTGCCTCCACACCTAAACACAAACATGAGGATACTCAGGGGTTACAGTGGGATTCAGAAGGTGGAGGACCCTAAGATCAGCTGTAGTGGCTCTGCATGGGGAGAAGAATCACAGCTTTCTATTGTGAGCTCCAGTAAATGATATTGGTGTGCAGGCTGTGATCAGCTGACCTGCTGCTGCTGCTCTGAGGTTTACTGCTCTGTGTGGATGAACTGAATTCAAAAAGATGTAACCCTGTTTTTAACGAGCTATCTTGGCTGATTTCCATCCCTTCACCAGGGGTCATCAACTACATTTGTCTACATTTATCTGGGGGAGGGCCAGATGCTCTCATAAAATAAAATAAAATTTATATTGTAGCCTAAGTAATATAAAATAATTTGATATATCAGTTTTCCTTTTGAATTTATACTATTTTTAATGATGTGATGTGTAAGTCTTTCACTAGATTTTTCAGGTATCAGTGTTAGTTTTCAGTTATAATCATCAAAATTAAAGGAAATAAACATTTGAAATATATCAGTCAGTGTGTAATGAATGAATATAATATACAAGTTGCACTTTTTGAATGGAATTTCTGAAATAAATCAACTTTTTAGTGATATTCTAATTTTATGACCAGCACCTGTAATAAAAGACAATCGTACTGGCGTATCCTCCATCCACCGAGGTTTATGGCATCCAAGGAGATTAAAGAGGCAAAGTTATATAATTTATGTATTATTTATAGTGCTATAATCAGGGGTTACAGTGGGCCGGACCGGACCGAGGGCCGATGTCTGTAAGTTGTGCTCGCGGTATTTCAGCATTTAGCTAGCTCTACAGAAGAGGAGCAAACATAAAGAGAGTAACGTGTGGCAGGTAATTTTAAATGCAACGTTTCTAAATGCTCAACAATATCAGCACAAAAAGTGTCTGCAGTTTGTCACACAGTGTCTCTGCTAGCTAAAAGAAGAGCTGTTGTATTTCCAGCAAGAGCAAAGTATGAGCGATAATGAGCTCACAATAGAAAGTTGTGATTCTTCTCCCCATGCAGAGCCACTACAACTGATCTTAGGTTCCTCCACCTCTAAATCCCACTGTAACCCCTGAGTATCCTAATTTTTTTGTTAAGGTGTGGAGGCACAGTCACCCTGTACAATGTAGGACACAGAGAAAAGAGCTGTGTTTAAATTCCCTTTCACAGCCTGTGTCCTACATAACAGATTCAAGCTGAGGGCATTCATTAGAATTAAAATTTAGATTGGAATAATTTTTGTATTCTCATGTATTATTTTACATTATTACAATAATATGTAATGAGGTTTAGTTAGCTTTACAGAAAAATAGCAGGTAGAAACATCCCCCAAAGAACTACTTTTACTTTCTTACTTTGAGTACATTTCAGAGCCTGTACTTTTTTTTACTTTTACTTAAGTAAAGAAGTTGAACCAGTACTTCAACTTTTACCAGAGTAGTTTTTAGTACTTGTACTTCTACTTAAGTACAGAATGTCTGTACTTTTGCCACCTCTGGTATTACAGACAGAAAAGTTTTTGCAGTGAGCAGAGTCGTTTGCATTGTTTCAGGGTTTTAGCCACATTTGTGCACACACCGGTCTAAAATAAAAACTGTAAGGGGCACAACACCTCTCTGTGTGATTACTCAGCTTTGCTATTTATAGTGTTGGATTTATTGCATAAAATAATGAAATGTCTGTCAAATAAAGCTATTAATGCAACTCAGAAAAATATCTGAATCTCGCAGTGTGTCATTTAGGCATCACTGAAGGTATCTGGGGAATGGAATAAAACATTTTTCATTCAGGATGTAATAAAAACATTTTCTTATGTGGCACAATAGCAATTTCGTCATTAACATAGAAATCATGCAGGATCTGACAGATAAATAATGGTCTGTATTCTTCTATAAATCATAAAGATCTGTTAGAGACAGATTACAGGTTGGCCCTACATAATAAATCTAGCCATATGTCTCAATTTAGATGTTTTTAGATGTTCATGATATCTGTTGGCGTCATGAAACTCATCTGCTGAACACTCAATTGTAGCTTATCACAAATCTGAATACACGGAAATTATGAAGAGTTTTTCTGCATCTAGAGGACAGCTGTAATTTAAAAATCTTTTAACCCAAAAGTAAAACAGACAGAATGCCTGAATTTAAAGAAGACTGTGTTATTAAAGAGGCATTCAAGTCTTTTTTTATTCTACATTCTTTGAACAAAAAAAGACGCTGTGCAAAAAATGCTGAATGGCAACGTAGCAAGGCTGTCTTTGAACAGCAAAGTGGATATTAAACCAATTTTACTGAGAGATAAAATTCATCAGACTGCTGAATCTTTTGTGTGCATACAGTGTGAGGGCAACAGAACAGTAACGTGTACTGAAGTAACATTTCTTAACATAAATTCACATCAAGAAGTATGGGCTGACACAAAGCACGCGGCTTGCATCATCAAAGCTATTTCTCATGATGTGAACAGTGAATAACCTCACTTCAAGAGGACCTCTCAATTAGCTACTGGTAGAATTAACACAATTAAAATTAACACGACTTCATAGCCATTACAGAGAAGGTCTAGATAAAGTCCATATAAATACAGGACATGTCTTCAAGCAATTGCGGATTTAAAAAGGTTTGTAACACCATGCAGACAATGCCTTTGGCAATTTAAGAGGAAAATGTAATTAAATAGAACCTAACAGCTTTACAATAACCCTCCTATTCGAAGACGACTTTGTGCACGACACATTTAGCACATGCATGAGTCTTATTTAGCAGTAGCAGTAGATTTGACAATAAGGCATCCTAATACTGGTGAGCAAATATAATATGTAAAATGACTGCGTACACATAAAGCTCAGCAGGAAATCTGCTAACCTGGGTTTTTCTATATATAATAGACATGGATGATATGCCACTGGCACATCCTTGGGCATTTCCTGAAGCAAATGCAAGCTCAGTGGAATATATTTTGAAGCTGTTAATAATTCTTAGAAAAATAGTATCTACATCATTGCCATTTAGATGTTGCTGCATTCACCATAAAGCCATCCAGAAGAGCTTCTTATCTTAAACATTTTCAAGGGTACTCTTTACCAGACTGTTGAAACAAAGGGAGCGAAGGTGGCTGTAATCTGCTTTTTTTTTTTTTTTTTCCAGGTGTCTATCTCTGCGGTCCCTCGAGATGAGAGAACTCAAATGTATTCTGAAGAGTTCTTTTATTTCTCCTGTAATGAGCTGATAGCTGGTGGGTAGCTGTTGTCTCCTGCTGTGTCTTATTCTGTATTGATAGTTTCCCTTTCAAACACACCTCATCCACCCCCTGTGGCCTGCAGTCCTAGGTTTCCACTGTGCTTCATAGTTTGCTTGACACAAACTCTAATCTTTAGACGCTGCAAGCAAAGATGCAGAGATTCCTTTTCAAAAGACAAGGGCAGGCTGCCTTGATAGAATATGACATACTGTATGTCTGAAAATAGGTTCCTGTTATGCTGATATGACTCTTCCCGAGGCACTCAATTGACAACCCACAGCAGGTGATCACCGATTAATCTCTCCATCACACTGACATTCAACCAGCAGTCTGGCAAAAGGACTCAGATGGATATCGAAGAGTGAGAATCAGTGAAAAGAACGCCAGTGAATGCTAATATTGTTTCTGCCCAGGGTTCGGTACTACAAGTAAGTGATACCATGTCATATGCAAAAGGCAAATCTTTTTTTTTTCTTTTCCTCCCCATTAGTGATACACTGCATATTTTCACTGTTGCTCAGCTGTGTTCATAACAACATGATTGTCATTGTTTCGACAGAAACCTTACTCATTATCCTGGCTAGAAACCAACAAGGATTAACAAAAAGGCCTGTTTTACAGAAGAACAGCTAATCTTCCAATTACATCTTATCTATATTTTGTCTTTACAGCAAATGTTATCAGTTGTGGGTTGGGAGCTAATTAGAACTAATTAGTTTCCTCTATCCAAATTGGAAGCAACACAGTATTAAACAAAGCCCGACTACGAGTAAGACACTGTGTGCAAACTTATTTGCCTTGAAACCCGGGGCATGCATGTGGCTGCGGGGACTCAATTTGATTTTGTTCTTTGGAATAGATTGGTTTATAAACCTGAGCTGACCTGGCTATTAGTAAGGAGCACAACAGTTATTTATTTATTTATTCATTCATTTGTTTTTATTAATACTGGTGTTATGTAGTCCATTTAGCAGGAGTAATTAACAAAGGTGCATTAGCCTAATGAATCCCGTTGCTGAACCTCATGAGAAAAATTTATGCTGCTGGGTTTGTGGTATACTTCACCTTCATCTTGATGGAGCTGGTGGGGGAGCTTATTGATTATCTCCTGCTGTGTCTGTCAAGTCTAAGAAAGCCCCATCAAGGAAGTATTTGGCTCCAGCCCACTTTATTAAGGTTCAAAGAAGTGAAGGGTTTTATGTTATTTCAAAGGAGCTACAAATAAATTCCAATGGCATTTAGGGGTTTTTTCCTATACCTTCAATATGCACATGGTCCTACTCAAAAGTTATTAACAGAAAAATGAAAAATTGACATTTATTTTAGTATAGCTAATAGAAATTAAATGAGACGAACCCTCATTGCTTTTTAAAGGGGCTTTTTAACGGTAGCAAAGGAGGGATCTAAACAAGTATTGCAATTATTCATAACAAAGATTACATGAAAGCTTCCCACTTCTCTGCTCATTATAGGGATATGAAATGGGCAGAGGTAATAGCCCTACATTTTAATAAAAAAAATTTACGGTTTCATTAATGTTATGCTACATTCACATTAGAGAAAACAGTGGTTATCCACCAAAATTACTGCAACCATGTTAAATGAATATGCAATCTTGTTGCCTTTTAAATGGTTGCTTTGAAGATGGGAATCAGGTTGCTGTCAGTTGCCATCTCCTTGGACCTTGGTGCATCAAGATGGTGATAAATCAGCAATAATATGGATTCAGTCTGCTATCAGTTTGTGACTGAATGAGGTCAGGTTGGCATTTACATGAAGTCTGTCATAATATGGTGATTAACTTTGATAAATCTGCAAAAACTGCAAATCGGTTGCCTTCTCCATACACAGAAACTCACATTAAAATGAAATTTACATGAATTGCTTATAGGTGCTCAGCAACTTTGCTTTTACATAGGACTATAACAGAATACATCCAGCTGGCAACCAGTTGAGTTAAGTACTTCACAGATGAGTTGCACTTATTGGCACAGACTTACTTAGACTGATTGCAATATGCTGGCAATTTGTCTGCAGTTTTAAATTAGATGGCAAATCTTTGCAAACCTTCACCAACCTGAAAGTGATTGCACTCCGAGTCAGAAAGCGATTGCTTGGAGACAGGTTGTCTCCCACCAGGCGACCTGTGCATTCACCTCGTGACTAAAAGTTGTTGCCACAGCTACTTGCAATCAGTTTGTGGCCAAATTTATTGCAGTCACCAACTTTGCCTAGTCACAAGGAAGTTACCGTTTTTATATTTTTTCTTTAGTGTGATGGAGCCATTATAGATTATTGCCACTGTTAGGTGAGAATGACGAAAATGTAATAAATAAATAAATACATAAATAAATAGTTCCATTTTCATGTGTGTGTTTTTAACTCTCATTCTCCAAGTTTTGCCCAAAACCAGGGAGGAAAAAATATCAGCAAAAACAACTTTCAAACAAAATCCAGTAATCACAAGGAAGACCACCCTAATATGTCACTTAATTGTTCACTAATAATGTCATAAATCATTATGACAATGACAGCTAGTCCCAATTAGAAATATCACGGTTGGCCTAGTCCTCTATCAAGCCTTGTGTTCCTTATTTGTATGAATCACCAAGGTCATTTAATGTGAGTAATAGGTCATGTAAGAATACAAAATAACATACTTTGTTTGACCTTGTATTCTACTAGTTAAAAGCAGAAAAAGAATGCAAAAATGCATATTATACTCAATGAAAATCAACAAGTAAAATAAAAATTCAACAGTTCTGATTAACCCTAACCCTTTCCTGTTACAGTATAAAAAAATCCAGTGTTTTCCCCATTTTTATGACTTTAACACCTTGAGGACATTTCTTTAACCAGCTATTGGGCTTGAAGATCAACTGGTTAGTCTCTGGTCATCTTAGGTCAAAGATCAAAGTCACTGTGGCCTCAGATCATGAGTTCATGGGCATTTGTCCTTACTTGTTCAATAATACTAACAAAGGAGCAAAAACAATTTTCAAACATTTTAAAGTCCATCATTCCACAGTGAGAAAGATTATCCAGAAACAGAAAACATTCAAATAGTTGCCACTCTTGCCAGGAGTGGACGTCCCATCAAATTCACCCTGAGGTCAGACGGTGCAATGCTCAGAAAAACTGCAAAAAACCCAAGAGCTACATCTCAGACTTTACTGGCCTCAGTTAGCATATTACATGCTAAAGTTCATGACAGTATAATTAGAAGAAAAAAAAAAACCTGAATAACTTCAGCTTGTTTTGAAGTGTTGCTATGAGAAAGCTTCTTCTCTCTATAAAGAACCTGACAGCATGGTGTAGATTTGCCAGCTTGCATCAGAACAAATCAAACGGCTTCTGGAACAATATCCTTAGGCTAGACAAGATCGAAGTTTAGATGTTTGGCAATGATGCACAGCACCATGCTTGGTGAAAACCAAACACAGCATATCAGCACAAAGACCTCAAGCCAACTGTCAAAATGAGGTTTGTTTGTTTTTGCAGCCACAGGACCCTGGCACCTTGCAGTCACTAAGTCAACCAACCACTAAGTCCTCTGTACACCAAAATACTCTTGAATCAGGCCATCTGTCTGACAGCTAAAGCCTGAATGAAACTGTACCATACAGCAGGAAAATGTTCCCAAGCACTACAAAACGGCTGAAAAAGAAAAGAATCAAGGTGCTGCAATGGTCCAGTCGAAGTCCAGACCTCAACCCGAGTTTAAGTTTAAGAGTTTAAGAGAATACCTACAATGTTGCTTCAGTTCACTGAAGCAACATTGTAAAGAAGAGTGGGCCAAAATTCCTCCTTGGCGATGTGATAGAAAAATATTACTTCAACTTATTGCCGCTAAAGGTGGTTCTACAAGCTACTGAATAACACGGTGTGCTTAGCTTGTTTTACACTCTGCTTCTGCATGTTTTGTGTTCATTTCATTTTGTACTTTTCAAATTTTAGAACCTGATAAGAACTAGATGATTTTTTTAATCATGCCCTGATATGTAAAACTTTAGAACTGAAAGACTTGAAAGAAGACGTGCTTTCTTTTTTCATTACTGCATCGTGTGACTGTAAAACTTCTATTCTACACACAGCATCATTGTAATTATTTTTATGGTTTGATCTCAGACCTTAAAATCATTCCTTATTGAAACTCAGTTTCTCTGGAGCCACATGTTGTTGGGTTATCCTTTCAAAAAGCTGGTCTCTGAACCCTGAGGAGTCACCTTTTGAGGACCTGGCCTTGCTGCAACCTATCCTTTGTGATTTACTTCTTTCCTCCACACTGCAAAATTTGTATTCTAGTTGCATCTGAATGCCAGCAGCGACAGCTATTTAGCATTATATTTGAATGCCTTTAAAAGGACCCCTTCAAAGGAGCACAGGCATGGTAACAGGGAATAGAACAAATAGCAGATGGTGTTGAAACTCCATGTTCACAACAGGGGGTGTTGCAAATCGTCATCCTTCATTAATGCCGTGGACAGTAATTTGATGGCAGAGTGTGTCCCACATACTTCCTTCATCATGTGGTGTAATGCAAACTACGCAAAAGACACATACGTGCATATTAAGATTGAAAGAGTTCAATCATTATGGATGCAGAGAAGGAAGCCTTCCTAGCCAGAAAGGTTATTATCTGCTTTGAAGACATGAAAGGATGGACTGCAAAGACACAAAATCAATTTATTAGTGGAAATAATTGATGAGGCAGTCCCACACAGTACTTTTTCTTTTCTTTTTTTTTAAAGCTGCTCTATAGTTACTCATGCAGCAAGTCCACAAATTATTTTAACACGCAGGTGCCAGTTGTTGAATGTTTGGTCAGACTGCGACACCACGCAGACAAACTCAGTTGAAGCTTTATATGATTCCACTAATGGATGGCAAGGCGTTGTTTCTTTCAGATATATTATTGTGTTACAGCTGACTCAACTGTGGTATATTCAATAATGGCAATGCATGTAACTGAAAAAAAACAAAACAAAAAACATTGCCAAGGCCACACCTATGAAATTAGCTCTTACAGATGTACACGATTGATTGAGGGCCTGGAAATTAAATAAGGAATGACAGATACACAAATAGTTTATTGTAGGTGTTACAGAAGCACATATTTCATGGAAAGGAGGTAGAGGTCTAACTAACTGGCTGTGGGAGCAGTTCTGCCAGTGTTCTGTTTCAGGTGAATTTAAAGACACCTACTGTCTCGCCCTTGCCCTCTGATATTTAATCAATAAATAATCTGCTTCTGGATCTACACTGTCAAATCCCCATTTATCACTCCCTGATCTCCTTTGTATCATTCTGTGAATTTATAGGACAGCATGCTAAGGTATTACTCATTTCATCACAAATCCCCGCAGCATGTACTTTCTTAGATTCATTATTCATTATATACCCCATTTCTGAAAACCTGACTCTCTCCGTGTACACAATATAAAAATATCTGTGCTGTAGATTGTTTGTGGCTGCACCTATGGCACAAACATACACATTGTAAACTTCCTTCTTCATTGTCTTTTCTCAAAAAGCCTCATTGTTCTGCATCATCTGCTTGTCTCTTGACCTTATCTCTGTTGAACAAAGCAACAGTACACTCATGCATCCTGTCACCAAGTGCCACACATAATTGGACTGTTAGATTCACCGCCTATGCTGATCTTATTGGGTTTACTGTGTTCTTTCTTTTCCTGTCTCCCACTCTTTATCGCTTGTTCTCACCTCCTTCTCTTTTTAAACCAATCTACCCTGTCCTCTCTCATTGCCCTTAACCCATTTAATCCTCTCGTTCTCTTTGTTGTTCTGTTCCCCTCTCTGCATATAGATCCATGTCACTAGGCAGTGGGAGGTACAGACAGGAGCAGGATTCAGAGGTTATTTTACCAGTGTATCTGCTAATTAAGAGATTGTAACGTATCATTTATAGGGAAATGGTGTGAACACACAATTCCTCCCTTCATTTCATCCCTTCATTTCATCTCTTCATTTTATCTTGTGTTCCTCCCACTAGTTCAGTGTTGGTTCCTTTTCAAAACTACTTGAAAAACACTCGATCGTTTCCATTTCCATGGACACAGGGATCTCTCCTTACCAGCGTTAGTATGTTTCAAAGAATGAGCGCCACTTGGACAAATCCACACAATTTTCCCGTGCTAGAGATGACATTTAATTCCACATGTAGAGCTCTTGCGGTATCTGTTTTCACCAATTATTACACTTACTGACCTTAAAGTGAGGTCTCTGAGAATCAAAATACTTTCCACATGTCGAGTAGCGTTAAGAGCCAGTGTGGATCTCCATTCAATCTGTTGTGCGGCACAGACATAATCAAAGTCATTTGCAGTTTAGAAGTTATCATTTTGCCTCTGTGAAAACTATACATTTTCAATGGAAAAGGTTTTGTTAAAGATGTAATGGTACATGCTGTGTATATTTAGCTCTTAAAATGTGCTGTACTGCCAGGTTCAAACAGTCCCTTTTCTAATTTTCTGGTTGATTACCAACTAGACAATAAAAGTAACTCTGCCATGGCCCTCCAGTTCCACCTCCTGTCTTTTTGTCAGTGCCATCGTATCCAAACCATATATCATAGAAGGTCTCAGTACCATCTTGTAAACCTTCCCTTTCAGTCTTACCACTATCCTTTTGTCACAAATCATGCCTGACACTCATAAAAACAGTAATTAAAAGGAAAAAATCTTTAACTAACTGAAACCGTATTGTGTTTACAAAAATAACTAAAACAAACTGAAATTTGTCAGCTTATTTCAAAGCCTTGTGGACTGATATGAAATCTTTTTTTTTTCCACTCAAGCAGTTTTAGCTGGGAGCGCCATACGGCACCTCACAGTATGTGTGTGTGTGTGTGTGTGTGTGTGTGTGTGTGTGTGTGTGTGTGTGTGTGTGTCTGCTCACTGTGCCAGTCGCAACAGCAAAAGTTTGGAAAAAAGCGGCAGAGTCCTATGTGGGAGTATGATAGCAAGACAGAAAGAAGCAAGTGTCTTGTTGTAGATGATGACGGGGAAAACCCCGCCAGCCTCAAGGTCCACCTGAGGAGAGCGCACATGGTGGCTACAGAACTCCATCTGAACCTATGCAGTAATCTATGATGTAACCTAACGTGCACCCCTTGAGAAATGTAACTACACATCGGGTCCACGCAGCCCCAACTACTGCGATTGGCCTGTTCAGCACAGTGGAGTTCTCTCGTGCATTTCCAGCTACTTTTTGTTGCGGGTTTTTTTTTATTTATCAGTGAACGAATGACAAACAGGAATAATATCCAAAGCATCAATATAAGGACTCACAAATGTCAGCAAATACCTGGAGGGAGACTGCTAAAACTATCGGAATGGACGTGAGTGAATAAACAATGTGACAACAAAACAAAACAGTGGGACAAACATTCTTGCAGCCAAAACAAAGAAATAAACAACAAAAAAAAACTGATCACAAATAGCGAGGACCCAGGAGGGGAAAAAGTCCCAGCATTTTTTGTTTCAGTCGGCCGGCACCGCATATAATACACTGGCACACGACCACAAGGTAATTAGCACACATAATGCAGCTCACATAAGCATAATTGTCGGCACCGACGTCAGCCACTTACACAGGTTGTGTACATAGGCCCTGTAAAGACCCAGCGCAGAGGTTTAATTAGTGAGTATCTAACCAACCTTTCTGAGCAGCTCTGAGAGAGAACCAGCATCGCAGCCATGCAGCAAGGTCACTGTTTTCACTGAAAATATAACTGCTGGCTAGTTAATAGACCTTAAGCGGAGGATGCACTGATACATTTGTTTGAGACTGGGATGTTCACACCACTGTGTGACACAAACACAATCTTGAAAAGCTGTATTTGAGTTTTGATTCCTTCAAAGACTTCAGTTTGTTTTTGTCAAACATTTGCTGGGTTCTGATGTTATACACATGTAGGTGTTGTTAATCTACTGCACTGACACTGAAGTTTATCGCGAGTATTTTGTAGAGTTTACTGGGTTTTGGAGTTTATGTTTTTCTTTGTTTCTCCCTGTTAATGTCTCATGATGTTCATGTGTGTCCTTAATTTTACACACATTTAGCACAGAAATGGAATCATTTGTTGTTCTTATTACACAATAGTTACTTTTGGACCTTGAAGTTTGCACATGACAAATAAAGTATGAAAAAACTATGAAAACTAAACTAAAGCTAAGCATTAAAAAAAAATGAGGAAACCACTCGATAAACTAATTAATTAGAAAAAGTTACAATGAAATAAAAACTAAAGGATAATGTAATATCCAAAACTATTATAACCTTGCTCACCACTTTCTCCCTGTCCTCATACATGTCCTGCACTATCCTCACATATTTCTCTGCCTCTCCTCTTTCTCATGCTGTACCTCAGTTCCTCCCTTGGCACTCTATCACATGCTTTCTCTACATCCACAAAGACACTCCGTCTGACCTTCTTTATACTTCTCCATCATCGCTCTCAAAGCAAACATCACATCTATCGTACTCTTTCTTGGCATTAAGCCATACTGTTGATCACTGATTGTCACATTTCTCCTTAACCCTAGCTTCAACAACTCTTTTCCATATCATCATGGTGTGGCTGAGCAGCTTTATCCCTCTGTAGTTACTACAGCTCTGTACATCACCCTTTTTCTTGAAGATCAGTACCAGTACATTTCCTCTCCATTCCACTTAGTTACACACATTAAAAGTGCCATGGCTAGCTTAACCTCCAAGAAGAATCAGTTCTATCTGGCTAAGAGTGTACAGATCTCTGTTCTTGCAGGGGATAAGAGACTGGAGGCAGTCTTGGGAAGGTACCAATCACCATGTAGTCCATAGAACTATAAACAAGAAAAAAAAACATGTATGGGAATATGGGAGGAAATTGGAGCTCCTTGATGAAGAAAACACGTGAATATAACTTGATATGGGTTTATAGTGTAATTATTTTTTTATAGCTGTAACCAGATAGTTTACATAGAATTCTGTTTTCCTTTTAAGACTGATTGCTCATATACTTCAAAAGGACAGGAACACTGTCAAAGGTGGGTCCAAAGTAAAATAGATAAAGAGGTGAAATATATTCCTGCTACAGCTCCTACTCTAAATTTACCCTTGGAACTGTCATCCATGGGACAACATAACCCAGAGCTAAAATGTTCAACTGAACATCTTATCAATAATTCAACTGTGAGAGCACCCATCTTCATCACATGCTTTTCAATTCAGACTTCTTTGAATGACATGCAAACGAAAGTCTGTGTGTGTCTGTGTGTGAGTGCAGACTTATAGAGGTTGATATGAAAATCATAAAAGCTGAGGTGTCTGGTTTCAGGTGATGATATTGCAGGCTAGATTGATGCCATAGCTCTGCCACTGCCAAGGAATCAATGACATGGCTGCCGGTACGAATCAAGCTCACAGCTGTCAAGGAAGTGAAGTGGAGCTCGGCTTAGATGTGAGACGGGTGGATGGATTGTCTTAAATGAAATTAAAGAACAGTGAGCTGCAGATATATTGGAAATATTTATTTATGTTTGTGTGAGAGAGGAAAAGTTGAGAAAAACAGAAACAGAAAAACTGTTAGGAAGTTCAGTGAGGTGATTGAAAGAGACGGGAGCACAGAGAGGGGAAAAGATTGCAACAAAATGCCCCCCTACCCCTCCAAAAAAATAAAAAAATAAATAAAAACACTCACTGGCCACTTTGTTAGGTACATATGTTCAACTGCCCTTTACTGGCAGCATCTCAGTGCATTTAGGCATGTAGACATGATCAAGATGACCTGCTGAATTTTAAACTGAGCATCAGAAGAGAGGTGACTGAAGTGACTCTGAATGTGGGATGTTGGTGCCAGATGGGCAGGTCTGAATATTTCAGAAGCTGCTGGTCTGCTGGTCTACTGGAATTTTCAAAATGCCCAGTCAAAAGCTGATTGGACGGTATCAGTAACTCAAATAACCACTTGTTACAACCAAAGCATACCCAAGAGCATCTCTGGGAGCACAACATGTTAAACCTTGAAGTAGATGGGCTACAGCCGCAGAAGACCACACCAGGTGCCACATCTGTCAGCGAAGAACAGAAACTGAGGCTATAATTTGCACAGGCTCACAAAAATGGAACAATAGAAGTCTGGAAAAATGTTTCCTGCTCTGATCAGTCTTGGTTTCTCTTTGGTAATTTTAGCATTATTTGATAGGATAGTACAGAGAGTAGACAGGAAACCAGAGAGAGAGAGTCAGGGGAGTGACATGCAGGAAATGGTCTGGGGCAGACTCAAACCCTGCGCTAGCTCTCAGCATATGGGTCACCCATTTCACATCCAGACGGCAGGGGCAGAATTTGGTGTAAACAACCCGAAAGCATAGATTTACACTGCCTTGTATCAACAGTTCAGGCTGCTGCTGGTGTAACAGTGTGGAGGATATTTTCTTGGCACACTTTGTGCCCCTTAATATCAGTTGTGCAGCATGTAAATGTGACGGCCTAGCTAAGTACTGTCACTGACCATGCCAATCCCTTTATGAACACAGTGTACTCATCTTCTTCTTCTGGCTGCTTCCATCAGGATAACACACCATGTTACAACCATGTCACACTCAACCATGTCAAAGCTCAATCATCTCAAGCTGGTTTCTTGAACTTGACGATGAGTTCACTGCACTCAAATGGCCTCCACATTCACCAGATCTTAATCCAATAGAGCACCTTTGGGATGTGGTGGAATAACAGATTCACATCATGGATGTGCAGCCAACAAATCTGCAGCAACTGTGTGATGCTATCATGTCAATATGGAGCAAAATCTCTGAGGAATATTTCCAACACCTTGTTGAATTTATGACATGAAGAATTAAAGCTGCAAGGTGCATCTAATGACGTGTCTGATAAGGATACATTTTAAACTCCTTCACTATTGATGCATTTATTCCTTCTAGGCTAGACTATTGTAATTCATTATTATCAGGTTGTCCTAAATGCTACCTGAGAAGCCTCCAGTTAAGCAAAAATGCTGCACGAGAGTACTGACAGGGGCTAGAACGACAGAGCATATTTCTCCCATATTAGCTTCAATTCACTGGCACCCTGTTAAATCTAGAACTTAATTTAAAATCTTTCTCGCACACAAAGTCTTGAATAATCAGGCCCCACCTTATCTTGAAGATGTAATCATACCATATCATCCCAACAGAGCAAAGTGGGGTGATATTTACATGTAAAAGTAGACTGGGAGGCAGAGCCTTCAGCTTCCAGGCCCCCCTTCTTTGGAACCAGCTAACTATTTGGTTCCTGTCATCTAATTGTTGGGATTTTCTCTGTATTATTGTAGAGTCTTCATCTTAAAATGTAAAGCACCTTGAGGTGACTGGTGTTGTGATTTGATGCTCACATAAATAACATTTAATTGAATTGAACAAAATTACATAAAAAAACAGTTATCAATTTTCGGTGACCCCTCCTTTTTAATTTTTTATTTATTTATTTTTTTTATAAATCATTACAGTTAGAAAGCTGGTTTATTATGGTTTGTTTTTTGTTGAAATTCTTGCATGGGGCGGTTTTCTCTGTATAATGACCGTTTACCAGACTGACAATTATCAACATGAGCCATTTACCTCTAGAGAGAAACTCAGCAAATGGGCTGTCAATTTATGAACATTTATTTATTGGACAGTGAGAAGTGAAACAGCGTTCTGTCTTCTTGCCCCACACTTCTTTCTCCCACTCACCTCGAAATGGGTGGAGGTCATTGTTAATGGAATCTAGAAATGAAAAGACGTCAGTTGTTATTCCAACCATGGATTTTTTTTCTCTCTTACCTCTTCCATAGGCCACATTTCATTAGTCCCATCACCCAGGTAATTCAGACTAAAATACGAAGGGTAAATGTTGTGCGTGAGAAGCCTGGTAATCAAAGAGCTGACATGTCCAACCCAGCTTGTAGAGTAGTTAGTAAAGAAAATGAAACACTATAAAAATTTGAAAGTTCAGTTCTACAGCTCACTGTGAGATATAGTAAAATATTCAACCGATAGTACCACTGAAAAGGCTCATACCTTGACTTCCCTGTCACTTACACAGATGCTAAACAATTTTAATGATCAGAGCTGCAAATGCTGAAGACATTTAAAGGTACTTATGGCAACTCATGGAACTGTATTAGATCAGCAAGGGTATTCTTGTCATTTCCAGTGACATCTAATACAGCAAACCTCCTTACATGCGAGATATAAATGCAGGTTTGAAATGACTCTGTTAGCTTTTGTGCAAAATAACCCTTAACTACAGCTCATGCATTCATATGAGTGAGTGTTCAGTGAATGTCTGTAGAAACAAAAAATATTAACATGAATGTATGAACTCAAACAGCATATGCATAATGTAGTGAAACAATTGCAGCAACTTTTGCGTTTCATCGTAATTCACTGAGATGATGGATAGCATGTGTTCTACTGACTCTCCCGGGGTGAATCAAATTTCATACACACATTAGAATAAAAAAGGGGGATTCACGGGTTTGTGACCATCAAATAATGTACCAAATGCATCTGTGTACCAGTGTCAAAGTAGAAGGACTCCAGAGGCAGATGATGAAGATAAGCTGCTAAATCATCAGGTATTATAAATGTAAATATAATGAGAAAACAGTGGGGCTCAAGATGGAAAGCAGGTGGTGTCAGTCAGAGAAAATTTGCCTTTTTTTTTCTAAATTTTTAATTAAAAATAGATTAAGAAACAACACATACACCTCTCTGCATACACCTGTCTTTTCTGTAATAGTGTCTGATGTGTTGTATCATAACATTTACAGTCATGCCCCAAATTTATAAATGCATTTTGATTTATTTTGCCAGTAAAAGTCTTTGAAACTTGTGAGATGCTTATGATTGTTCTTCACTTTCTCGCAGAAACATGTAAAACGCAATCCACAGTAAATAAAAACTGAAGCCACAGAGTATGAAACGCAAAATTTGTGCCAATGCCGAAACATCGGTCCAGGACTGCACACTCTAAGTTCTAATTAGTTAACCTTACTGCATCCAAACTGTCTGCCCTGAGGGAAACAAATGGAAGAAGAAATGTATGTTATACTAACAAAGGATATTTTTGTATGTAGTTTATTATATCATAAAAAGTACTAAGTTAGATGTACTCCTGACTTATTGAAGACTACACAGAATTACTATTTTAAACACGTAGTTTAAACAAGCAGTTTAGTTTACAAGTTTAAAAAAAATAATACAAGTATACAAGTTTGTTATCATGAGTAATAAACCAGAACTCCTGACAAAATAGTCTAAATCTCCAATCCTATTTAAAATATCAACTTAAATTTACAGGCATTAGGAGTTTAGTTTGTTAGAATTTAGATGTGGTACTTGGGTCCAATAAAACAAACAAACAAACAAAAAAGAGCACAAGTTATGATCCTTTCCCATATTTTACAAGAACACATAATTTTTTCCAGGTTTACAAGCTGAGTCTAATAATCAGGAGACAGCCTACAGAGAGAAATCAGGCCTCTACAGACGTAGCCAGTTTAGTAAATTTGTTATGACATGTTGGACAGATTGTTACTGTCGAGTTCTGAATTTGGTTTTACAAATGAAGCTTATGCCTAAGTTCAATAAGGAAGATCTGTAATCACTCGTCTGCCTGCTTTCCTGGGTGTTTGGCTGCTAGTCTGCTCTTTACATCACTACCATTTTCTCACGCTGTCAAACTCAATGCTGAGATCATTAAACTAGTCCAATCAGCTTCTTGCCTGCCTACTTTGAGCCAATCAGCCTTCACTCTGTGTGCTTTAAATCTCAATGCTCCTCCGCTATTCTCCCTTTCAGATTCTCATTCATGCAACTCACCTCCTCCCCATCTCTGCCTCGCCCGAGTCACTCAGAGCTCCGTCTAAGGCTCCATCTTCATCTTCACCACCATCACCGTCTACACTCTGGGGTGTCCTGTCCTAAATCCCATCACCACTGGGATTCCATTCTGCCATGATGGTTCATTGGAGTCTAATTGCCAATTCTATCTCAATGAATAATGCCAATGAATCATGTTCAATTCTTCCAAATGATCTCTTTTTATTGAAATGATATTGAAATCAGGATTACACAAGAGTAAACTGTTATTATCAAAAATTAGTAAAAAGTTGGAGTGTTGGAATGTACAGTATAAGTTAACTTATTTTTATGTACTCAGGTAAAAAAAAGGTATAATATTTTAAAAGTAAACAAATATTACAACATTAAATTCCAATAAAAATGTAGTCCTAGGAGTTAAAAAATAGCTGTAGTTTAGCTGTACAGTAGATGTGTGCCAGCAGAGTTTCAAGTGAAAAGTTTTGCAAACTGTTATCAGGAGAATAACAGGGAAAGCCACAGAGGGAAGGTAGTCACAGGAGAGAATTCTTCTAAACTCATTTTGGCAGCTAGTGAACACTTTATGCTGAGTAAGGCCAAACAGTTTTGGATGAGAAAGAGACAAGCAGACTTGCATCGTAATGTTGTACAATTCTATGGGGAGAAACTAATCATTCCTTCAAATTTCGGTCCAGCACCACCTGAAGTGTTGTGCATTTAAATGCATAATACAAGCAGTGGCTTTCATCGAAAGTCACCTACCGTCCACATGGCACTGATAAAATTTTTATAGATATTTTGATGACTACTAGCATACAAAATTCCTGGAGATACAGCTTCTGATGGAGTTATCTTGGAAAATTGGCTCTGGTATTGTTCCAGGTCCTACAGCATAAAGCTGGATTGTGCATTTTATTTTTTAACTTCCTGTTAAGGTGGTTAACCTTCATGCTAAAGATGAGTGATATTCTACATACTGAATATCATGTGTTAAATTGGAGCAATTTCCAATTACAATAGCTAAAACACGTTTGTATACGTACTGCACATGCATGTATTTCAAGAAAGCATGTGTTTTACATCATATATTCAAAAGCCTGCTGCTCATTATTGGGAAACTTTTTTTATTTTTTTTATTTTGGTGCAAGCTGTTACAGCTAGATCTCTTTAGTGGAGTGTGTCCCATCCTCAGCTGGTTGCTCAGCTCCCATCAAGGGGTATGCTGACATCAAACAGCATGTAAAAGACTAGTAATTACACAATTATAACCTTTGCTTTTAGAAAATATTTTGTTACTGTTTTAGAGCAAGTTGCAACAAAGTGTCAGGCTATTTTCCTCAGTCAAATGATAATCCTGACCTCAGAGGTTAAGAAAGACAGTACAAACATAAAATCTGGTAATAGAAACTAAAGTCTTTGATATCAGTCCCCATGGGCGGCATCAGCTTGAATTCTGCGATGAGGTTGTGAATCCTAACAGAAGGCTTCTACTGCAGGGTCAGAGCTACACTGGGAAACAACACGTGCTGCATACATTCCAAAAAAAAAACACTGTGCTTTGATATTCAGATCAGCCAGAGCTCTGTTTGAAAGAGCCTTGGTATTGTCATCCACATGCATCTGTGGAAATGCACATTGACTTTTTGCACTGACTAAAAGCATAAGGGGATGTCATATAACAACAGCTCCAATCTCGCTTAATGATTAACTGCAGCTGTAGTTATCATTCCACATTCCGCATTCAATCATTCCAGTGAGGCACATTAAGAAATTTCATGAATATAAAAAAATAGTTTGTAATGTAGAAGTAGATTTTGCACATTTTTTTTCTTGTCTTTAAAACAAATTAGTCCATTTGTTGCAATATCCAGAGTGGAAACCAGCCAGCCATCTTTTGTTAACATTTCTAGGATAAAGGAAATAATGAGATGGTGTCGCTCCTTGTTTTTCACATCAATTCTGGTTCATGCATGAGGGGAAAAACAAACAAATAACTGACCAAAGAAAGAAAAAAGGTGCTGGTTTGTTTTTTTGTTTTAGGAACCTTACATAGGAATTAGTAGGATTAAAAAAGTGGATAAAACAATCTGGATTTGAACTTAAATTAGTTACCTTCTGTAAATCATAGACAGCATGAAAGATGGGCATCGCTTCTGGAAGAAACCTGCATTCTATCCGAAGGGCACCAGGGGGCAGTACCTGTGGTTGCCTAAGGGACTTGCAGTCTTACAGAGGTTTCTGTGTTGACCTCTGTAAACACTTTCCTACTAACTTTTGGTCTCAGTCACTCATTTAGGGTGCAGATGTCCATAAGTTACCGTCATGGTAGTTCAGAATCTGGCTAGCGCTACAGAAGTAAAGGGAAGTAATGTTTTTTTAAGTGGCTGGTAATTTCAAATTCAACGCTTCTAACAGCTCAACAAATATCAGGAAACACACAAACTGTTTGTGCGCAGTTTGTCACACAGTGTGTGTGAGAGCTAAAGGTCCGGTGTGCTGTGCTTTTCATTGAGAAAAGAATGAGAAATAACTTTACTCAGAGCTGGAGAAAGATGTAGAAGAAGAGGACAGGAGAGGAAGCAGTGAGATTATATTTAAAGGAAAGAACTGCTCAGTGGCATTTGATACACTGCAAATTTAAAGCTTACATGTAATGTTCTCATTTGAAATCAGATGTTGGATCTGTAGATGATGTGGCGTTGTGTTTTTACAAATTGTGCAACATCATGTAAAAAAAAAAAAAAAAAACAACCAAAAAACCTGAGGTATACTAACTTTTTATTATTCAAATACTCAGCAATTTATTGCAGGATAAACAGATCAGCTTGCCATACTGAGGAGAATTTACAATAAAGCTCCGTGTTGGTGCACAGAAGCTGCGATGTGTACGGTCAGTGTTACATCAAGGGCAGCAGAGATAAATTTGAATTTAAGCTGACGATCCTTAGATTCATTCACTGAATTCCACCTTTATAACAGCTGTTTAGTATAAAGACAGTATAAACAGTATGGTCAGTGTAGGGGATGGAAATCAGCCAGCATAGCTTGTGAAACAGGTCAGCTGATCACAGCCACACAACAAAACTCTACTGGAGCTCTCTCAATAAAAAATATTTTGAGCTGTGATTATTTTCCCCACACTGAGCCAACCTATCTTAGGGTTCCCCCACCTGCCAAATCCCACTTTAACCCCCGAATTACTCATTTTTCTGTTTAGGTGTGAAGGCAAAGTAAAAATAAAAGAACTTTGTATTCCCATGTCTGTTATTATTTTATTATTCTATTAATATAACATGAGGTTCAGTCAGCTTCGCACAAACATAACTGGTAGAAATGTCCTCCAAAGGGCCAGTTTTCACTTTGTTACTTTGAGTACATTTCAGAGCCTGTACTTCTTCACTTTTACTTGATTTAAGAAGTTGAATCAGTATTTCAACTTTTACTGGAGTATTTTTTTAAAATCAAATATGTGTACTTCTACTTAAGTAAAGAACGCCTTTTACCACCTCTGCCAGTGAGTGTGTTTGTTCATAGTCAGACCGCACCTTCTCATCACATATGGTTTCAAAACACCAAGTCGGCCATGAGATGAGTGCCCCCCCCCCCCACCCCCCCCCCCCCCCCCCCACCCCCACCCCCCCCCCCCCCCCCGGGCTCATCTCAGGCTTTATAATAGACTTCCGAAATAGTGGGTAAGGTCACAGTACTTCCTATGCTCAACTTTTCCACTGAAAAGTTAAAACATATATCCTTAAAATTGCAGGTTAGCTTTCTTTGTAATCACCACAAAACGCTATGTTTTACTCAGTAATAATGAATCTTCTGTAATGCAGATCATTTGAATATCTACACGGTGGATTATTGTTGTGGCACCTCCTCTTCTTTTTTTTTTTTTCTTTACTTCTGCCTGTAATAGTTTAAAACCGATGACCCCAAACATATCACCAACACTTAATCTAATACAATGCATGTTTCTGTGCTATTCTCATAACATCTCATTATTGGCCAGCATCATCTGATCCCTGGTATGTTGAGCCAAGAGGTCTTCATTATTGATGGCTATGCTTCTGCATACAGGTTAGTAATGTCAGCTCATATAAGTTGTCATCCCCTCCCTTCTCATGTGTCCAGTCAAATTTCCATTGTCTAACATAACCCTCCTCCAGTCTTCTTCCACTGATTTCAGTAAAATTCTGTTTAGTCAATCACTAGTAACTAGGTTGATAATATATCAGATAATACATTTTATTTTCTATATAGATGTTTTTTTTCTATACAGTATTATGGCTGCACATGTATGTATATAAACACAAAGACAGTATTCATAATTTGGTTCACGTGACCACATAGGCATGCTTTTCTACAACAAAATACATTATGCATATACACACACATCCATTCTCTCTCTCCCAGAACAGGTTCTTCCCATATGCATAATATCATGCATGCTAAATTTATAGGCAAAGTGATCAGGCCTTCAGGGCTCAAGAGCTGCCTTAGTGCCTCTCCATACTGCCTCAGCTGCTGCGGCCAGCATAGGCTTGTGATTGGCTTGACGGCTTCATAAAAAAAAGAAGGTGATTGCATTCTGTTCCATTCCCCTAGCATGCATGACTAACCAGCCTCAGCAGTCAGTGGGAGGGACCCACTTGAGCTTCGTTCCATTGGGTTTGTGTCAGTTTTAATACAAAGCTTTCATGTAAGGATGGCTCTACCTTTCACTGCTGTCCTGTGAACTGAAATTGTTAACTAAGGTATTCACTCCTTTATGCACAGAAAGGAAGCAGATTATGTGGAAATCTGCAGGTGGCCAGTAATCAGATTTCCCTTCACAATTCTCAGCATTTTGAAACCAGGGCTGCCGTATTTCAGTGTAGCTTATTGATGCACAGAAGGTGTCCCTCACACTGTGAAAGGACAGACTTTGTACTGATGAAACACAGCTATGAACTGTCTCACAGGCTTCTACAGAAATTTTAATTATAAATTGTACATTTTACCTACTACTTCCATAGTGCAGTAAAATAGCAATGCCCTGTCCTATTACTATCTGCAGGTAAGAATGCTGCATGTTTGCATAATAATCATGTAAGCCATATCAGTAGCTGGTTTTTTATTTTGCTTGATTTAAAATAAGTTGCATTAGGCAGCCTTTTCAACCAGCTAGCCCTAACCTAACTCAGAGGAAGTGTTACTTAGATGCAGCAGGAAAAAATATGCTATTTATATTTATCAATCGAGTCCACAAGTTAGAAGTTCATTATCTTTAATTAACTGCTGACTGTGAAATGCATTATGCTTCATGCACAAACAGACACATAAGACTTAACCGCCTAAAAGGCTCATTCCAATAAAATCAATCAATTCTGAGAAAATGAATATATGAACATTTTTAGTGTGGCCATAGAAATAATCCCAGTTCGAAAATGAGCCTAGTATCAAAATGTATGTAAAAAAGAGACCTTTCTAAGTTGTTTTGATCAACCATATATATATATATATATATATATATATATATATATATATATATATATATATATATATATATATATATATATATGTATTATGTATATTCTTTTTTTTGAATAAGCCTTTGAACAGGAAGAAATGAGGAGAGCACTTGCTGCGATAATCAGGCATCATAGAATTGCAGTTATTACATTAAAAAGTACTATTTAACAATCATATTAATTATAGAGGCTAACTACTGTTAGAAACAATAGATTTTATTTTTAACAACTAAAAAAAACAAAAAAACCTTTTCTTCATCTATTTCTTCTTGTGCTTAAGCCCAAGATTTCATACTCCTGCTAAGCTGTGACAGAACACAACATTAAGACAAAAGAGCAATCACAGGATGCCTGAAAATATAGAGATTAAAACAACAACAAACAAAAACGTATTACTGCAGACTATTATGCTAATATGACAGATGTCACCTAAAGGTAGCTACCAGTTCAGGTGGCATACTTGAAACAACCCCACACTATAAACACCCCCCCCCCCCCCCCCCGCCCCCACCAAACTTTACACTTGACACACTGCAGTCAGACAAGTACCGTTCTCCTGGCAACCTCCAAACCCAGACTCATCCATCGGATGGAGAAACGTGATTTGTCACTCCAGAAATACGTCTCCACTGCTCTAGAGTCCAGTGATGGCATGCTTTACACCACTGCATTTGACGCGTTGCATTGTGCTTGGTGATGTAAGGCTTGGAATCAGCTGCTCAGTCATGGAAACCCATTCCACGAAGCTCTCCACTCACTGTTCTTGAGCTAATCTGAAGGCCACATTAATGTTGAAGGTCTGTTGTGATTGATTCTGCAGAACGTTGGCAACCTCTGTGTCATTTTGTGACCTACCACTTCATGGCTGAGTTGCTGTCATTCCAATCATTTCCTCTTTGTCCTAATACCATTAACAGCTGACTGTGGAATATTTAGTAGTGAGGAAATTTCATAACTGGAGTTGTTGCACGGTTTCACACTGAAATTCACTGAGCTCCTGACAGTGACCTATTCTTTCACAAATAATTGTAGAAGCAGTCTGCATGCCTAGGTGCTTGGTTTTATGCACCTGTGATTTGAATACCTGAATTCAATGATTTGACGGGTGAGGAAATACTTTTGGAAATATAGTGTATTAAAGGTTGCAATGTTGGGTCTGGTAGTGAATTGATTCATTCAAGGTTACAAAGGTCTTTGGACTGAGTCAGAGCAGCATGTCAGCATAAGAACTCAAAAGGTGTTTCAGATGACAAGCTTTTTAAAAGGGGACCTTGCTTGTTAATTACTCGGTAATGGGTCATAACATTAATGCTAAAAGGACACCATTTCATTTCAGAGGCGCTAGCAGCTTTTGACAAAGGGGCAACATTTGTTGCTCTGGCACAGAAAACATAATTGAATGTTTCAGTGAGTAAAGTCTGGAACCTCAGAAAACCAAGTTTTCAGTGAACTCAGAAAAACCTAAATCATGCATTAATAACTACTTAGTAGCGTTTGTAGCTGTTAATTTATTGCTGAAAATATGAGCTACAGCTTAAGTGCTGAATATCTGTTATATTAATATTTGATACAATGTTAGCTCATTTTTAAGGATCTGTACAATACAGGTTTTTGCGTAATATTAATGTGTTCTGATCTATATATTCAATCATACAAAAAAATAATTGAGTGAAGTGAAAATTTTAATGTTTTTGATGCTGACACCATATGAAAGTCCTGTCCTGTGACAGTTGCGATAAGCTTTTAACACTTCATGACTTGATAAAAAGAAGTAACCTTTAATTACTCAAATGGGTGGGTACCAGTTTAAAATGATCTCGGCCTATGAGGTGAGATTTTGAAGCCACTGCCAGTGTGGGCTCAGGATATTGATGGTTGGCAATATGATGTAACTAGCAACCAACCATCAGCTACAAAGCCATGTCAAAAAAGCTAATTAGTTTATATGTTGAAAAGGCTCTATAAATATTAACTAGACATTCAGCTTTGCAAAACCAAACCAAATGTAAAGAGCAGTAGTAGAAGAAGGGAAATTGTAGCAGTAGCAGTAGATCATCAGACACGAAACTCTACGGACCAGGAGAATGTCACTGTGACCCACGGTTTTAGAAATGTACTATATTTAACATGAGTATTCCCCGGTATACTTTGGGAATAGATGTGAGAGAAAGAGAGTTAAAATAATTTTATGTATTGGTTGATATTCAGTGTATTTAAATGGTTATACACTTTTTTGAATAGTTCATAGGTGTGAATGGTTGTTCCTAGCAAAGACAATAAAAGCATTTATATTCCAGTGCAGACTGTTCAAAGGTTTAAAATCAAAGTGTTTTTCAGTCTCTGGGCTCAGACGTCATCTTCCAGCGTTATACTTGCAGAGAACACTGTACAGGGGCAATTATTCACATGGAGTTAAACTGATTCACCCAACTGAGTCCATCAGTGCTATTTTGGAAGCGTGTTGGTTTGGAAGGCTGTTTCTTCAAATATGAAGAGGTATATACATAACATCTTCAGTATTAAACCATCATTAGAGAGATGGAAATCTCCTTAGCTTTCCTGAACACAAAGTGAGCTCTGGACCTTACTGGCATTTCCATTTTTCTTTGATGTTTACAGAGTTTATCAGAGTGTTTGTTTCCTTGTAAACATAGGTGAGAACTATAAACTATACTTTTCACTGATAAATTAATGAAGTGTGCGCCTGATGTACAGATTTTACTGAGAATTTCTTTTCCATGATTAGGAAGCGGCTAGCCTTTCCTTTTTTTTGTTAGTGTTTTTGGTGCTTAAATGGGGCATTCCAAGAAAAGCATCATTGAGGACAAAGGGCAGATTATAGGGCAGTGAATATGGTGAGGTAGTCACTAACTTTAATAGGATGCTCGAAAAAACTGAGAAGTTCTTTGAAAAACAGTTGTGTGGTGAAGGGGAATGTGAACATGGAGTACACAAATAAAAGAAAACAGATAATAAAAACAAATCTTCAAAACTATTTGCATAAGATTGCACAGCATGTGCAACTATTATAAAGCCCCCTATAGTCTGTAATTTAGAGCCGTTTAAAATAGTTCACAAAGTTCCACGAAGAATTGTAGATCAGTTTAAACTTCTTTTGCTGAAAGAAACTCTTGTCCCTGCCATTCCTCTGGGTGAACGGGCACTGGATGCAGAAAGCATTGTCATGTAATTAGTCTGGCCACCAGATTTCACACGTGTTTTGATGAACAATATGATGAGATAGAGATAGTTGTGCTTGAATTTTATAGTGCATAGAAACAAAGTCTTTTTTCTATAATTCTCATTTATTTTGTCTGAAACAGGAGCCAAAAACTGCACTTTCTTGAATGGCCACTTGAAGTTTGGCACTCAAATTGAATTAATCTCGAAATACTACAAAACTGAAAGGCCCAACCTTAGAGCAGAAAAAAAAAAGGTTTATACCTTCCTAAGAAAAACTCTTGGAGTCTCCAATTTCCCCTTTGAGACAATGGATGTGGTGGATTTTTCTTTCTCCTTCTATCTTTTTTAATGAATGCCTTATCAGGGACATCACCGCTTTGAGTAAGAGGTAGTGTCCACACTGGTGGCTGTAGTTACTAAGCCTCATCTCAACTAAATCCAAGTCACTGAGCTGGACTTCTGGACTTTTGTGACCTTTTGGAGCATGTTGATTATCTGCAGTGCAGTCAACTGCACTGACAACGATTCAATAAGTCCGTGCCCCCATTTGGTGAGTGAATTTCTAGTGTATTATATGGACTTGATGTATTGTATATATATATATATATATATATATATATGTATATATATATATATATATATATATATATATATATGTTGTATATATATATATATGTTGTATATATATATATATATATATATATATATATATAATATATATATATATATATGTGTGTGTGTGTGTGTGTGTGTGTGTGTGTGTGTGTGTGTGTCACCCCACAAATTAGTACAGGTGTCAGTGTTTGTGTCTATCTATTCAATACACCTAGAAATTAGAGCTGTCCAAACCGTCCAAAACATCCATCCATCCTCTTCAGTTTATTTAGTTCAAGGTTGCTGTCATGGGGCAAGAGGCAGGGTACCTAAACAGGTCCCCAGTTTGTTGCAGAACTCACAAAGAGACACAGACAACCATTCACTCTCACACTGACACCTACAGTCAATTCCCAAAGACTTATTAACCTAATCCACACGTGTTTTTGGACTATGGGCGAGAGCCAGAGTTCAATTTAGTGAAAACACAGATACACGCACACACACACACACACACACAAACACACACACCCGGCAGTGTCGATGGTGTTAAGCTGGAGACTACAAAATATGAGCTCACTTGTCTGTGTGTGATTTTGTTTCAATTGTCATAAACATTTAAGCAACAGTATAAAGATTAGACAGAAATCATTATATATGAGTGATTAGTTTCACATGTCAAATGCTTATAAAAATATATTAAATAAATGAACATGTAAAACACTGAACCACATTTTTATTCCCACTTTTCACTTTAACTCCACTTGCATATAAAACCAATAGGGGAAAAAAAACAGCACAATACTGAAACATTATTGACTAAATGTATTTTTAATTGCTGTTTACTGTATTTTACTTACCCTTACATTGTCCACAGAATAACTCAATAACAATTTATAATTCCCACCTTTCGGATACAAATTATATGGCTGCCCTAATCTAATCAGTCAGGTAGACAGCCAGAGAGACACCTGTTGTAGTCAATCCTTATCTCCTCTGCTCGCTCCTTTTCCTCCATGTCTCTCTCTCCTCCCTTCTCCTCCATCTTCCTCAGGCTTGGTGGCTGGCACATTTGGTGACAGCAAGTCCTTGGCTCCATTTCCCACTTGCTCTCTTTCCTTTGCAGACAATTATCAGAGCTGTGTCAATACTGACTTCCTGTTTTTACATTCGTCTGCCCTTGATTGTACCCTTTTCCTTCAACTTTATGCTTACACAGTTGCAGCTGGTCAATTTAACTCATCAGTTCTTTGACCGCCTCAGGAGCAGCCGTAAATAGCGAGTTAGATGTAAATCTGCATTCCAAGGGGTCAGTCCATAAAATCAATTCCAGCTCATCTCCATATCTGAAGCTCTGCAGTAAAAGATTTGCTCTGCATCTATCCTCCAGTGAAATGAATGACGAAACATCTTAACAGGAGCTGTAAACACCAGAAAACCATAAAGTATAATGTGTTCACAAAAAATGCTCATGTGGCAGAAGAAGAATTTGCAATATTTAGCTAAACCATAGCACTGGAGAATTCTCTCCAGGCATCACCTTGTGTACAGAACAAAGTTTATTTCTGTTCTTGTTTCACTGTGCAAATGACAGTTTCTTGGCAGTGCACTGTCCAGCCTATGTCAGCCATGTTTATTTTAGATGACAGATGCAATCTGCCCCTGTATCAGCTGACAGGTCAATCTATATCTCATTACTCTTTCCAAACAATATCATCTCAGCTGAGAATCACAGGGAATAATAAATTCACCTGCAAAGACTCATGTAATCATGTATGGCTAGTTTGGCAATACACCTTACAGTGAAGGAGCAAATTTGTTTTGTTTTTTTGTTTTTTTGCCTGTAATACAACAACTTAGACATTTAATTCGGTTTCACACTCTACACATTTACCATTCATGTTCATCTCATCCTCCACCCCAAATCTTTCTCCTCCCTCTTGTTCTCTCTATCTCCTCTTTGCTATTATTCGTTTTCCTTTCCAGGGCAGCTCTAAAGCAGGCTTTGCTCGTGTGATTTACTTTCTATTAGGGGATTAAAAATCAATTATGCAGGAAGCCATGCGTAGGCGTGATTATAGCTGCGCATACGGCACCATTCATCACAGGACCACTCATCTCTACAGCCGTTAGTTACACAACACACACCAGGACAGCCATCTTTTACCATGAACTCTGCCCCTCATCTTTTACACATTGTAAATGGACTAGATCCTCCATATATTATAAGATGAATGACTTTGCCACTTTTTCAGCAAAAAAAATATAATAAAATAAATAAAATAAGCCCTGTACAGCACAGTGAAAGAGGTTAGAACGCAAAATGTACAAAAATATGGCATGTAATATGCACACTACAAACAATATAAGAGAATAATTCATGAAGCCAACATCCATCCCGGTTGAATGTAGCCACTTATAACAATTACAGACCCATTTGCAGAGAATAGAATAATGCACAAGCTTGACAACACATCAAAACAGTACTAAAATGGCATCAATAAAGAGCTCTGAAATTATATTATCAGGTGTCACTGAAACTTGTTAATGCAATTGTAACAACTTACCCATAATTTGTGATTAATTTTCAAGAATAGTGACTTAGCTTGTTATAGAGAAATTACACAGATTTTTTTTTAAAAAAGTGTCAATAACCAATTGAGAGCCCTACTGTGGTGGTTTTGCTTTCACTGTCACTCCCCAGTTTATTATGAAATACACAAATTTATAAATTCTGGTTTGATTTTTGTCCTTTCGTTCCGTTTCCTGGATTAGTTTGCTCTCGTCTCTGAACAGTCATTTTATGCATGCATTTTTTTTTGTCTGCCTCTTGCATGTTTTGTTTTGCTGCACTGACTGCTTGTAAGTTGTGACTTAGAGATTGTGTGTCCCTCAGTTGTAAAGATGGTACAACACATTACAAATTCAACAAATGAATGCACAATTCTGTTAAAGATAGTAAGTAGTGGTAGACATTTCAATAAACATAAAATGAAATCATATACTGGAGCATCATTCTTGACCTTGGCATCTGTAATAAAATATGTTAAACTTGACCTAATAAAAATTCTACTCTTTCCTTGTATTGAAAAACATCTTATATACATATTGTATTAATTGTGACATTCTACTGTTAATTAACTTGCTAAATTTTAATGGACTAATCCACAGGTTCATATCAGCTCTGCTTCTTAATCAGTGTTTTTTGGCCTTTCTACTGATTAAACTTGGCCTTAGTTAGTAGATAACTTTAGGTCTATTTTTTATTTCTGCATTAGTCTGATATTGTAGTTTGTGCTCTACACAACCAAAAATCTAAATTTCTTGAAGTCAGTACATTTCTGAGCTGGATAGATAAAGTGGAGACACTGTGCAGTGTGCACCCTATGTGTCTTTTCAAAGCTTTGGGAGGTTTTTGAGATTGCTAATGTGTGGTTGCAGGCGCACTGTTGTGTCCAGTGATGTGCTGGGGAGAAAGAACCAGCAATGTTGGGGAAGCAGACAGGACAAACAAACTGGTGATAAAGGCAGTCTTTGTTGCTGGGGTGAGTCTGAACACCCCTGGGAGGCCTTAGCACAGGAGACAAGAGCTAAAACTGAACTCCATTTAGACAACTCCTCTCATCCTATCTCTTCTATCATACTCTGACACAGCTACAGAGTATTGTGTCTGGTCTCTACAAGGTGCATCACACACAGATTTATTTATTTTTTAACATCAGACTTCTTTCTGTTCAAACTGGATCTTGCCACAAGCAGAGAGTATACTGCATTGTCTTAAACTGCCTCCATGTTCTGCTCTCTACCCTCTCTGCAGAGTTCATATAAATACAGTTATGTCTATGGACATATTTTGAATTCTTGTAAATAAAGTGCCACATTCAGAATTTTCCCACTTCACCTCTTATTTTTGGCCCACACTTTCATTTATGTTCTGTCTGGATGCTTCAGATAAGTTCAGCATGAACTTACATAGCAGAGTATGGACAGCTGAAGCCAAATTCTGCTCCTGTGATGAAGTTGCTTTTCTAGCTGCAGTATCAGTGAAAAAGCATAAAGTAACAGGCTTTTGGTCTGGTTTCAGTTGCCGTAATATCTTCTTTGGATACAACTGATCTAGTTTCTGCCAGGTGTTTTAAGGCATTTTCACACCTATACTGTAGGTTGTTAACTCGTGTCCCAATCAGTTGAAGTGTTTGCAAAAGTGTAGGTTTTTCCTGTGGTTTGGTTTCCTTTCACACAGAGAAAACTCCAAGCAAATGCCAGGCCAAGGAAAATGCATCACTACAAACCAGGTGAGAACACTGAGTTGACTTATTGGCCAAATGTTTCTGGTGTGGGAGAAACAAAAGGAAATACAGGTATAAGGTGCTGTAGTCTGGACTAGTGAATAACATGGAGAATTTACTTCTAACATATATATCTGGGCAATATTTTAAAATAGCCTGCATGTCAGTGGTACTCTGCCGCATCAAAGAATGGGAAGGTATTGAGCTCAGGTAGCTGGTAGTTGGTTCAGCTCAAGGTTGGATCAAATTTTCATCATAAACAAACTGCTTTGGAGATTGTATGGAACTGGACCGAGACCACCTTCTCTAAAGGGTTCTTGGTGCACTTGTTTTGGTCTGCACCCAAGTGTGATTACCGTCTCACATCTGCAACAAACAAACTGCACCAAGGGTGAAATGAACCAGAGTTCGATTTAAATGGCCTAAACTGTGCAGGTGTGAAAATCCTCTGAGAGTGGTTATGCACGGCGTCCTGCCATTTTAACTGTATAGCATTGAACGATAGTTTCAGAGTTTTTTAAACTCCCAGTTATTGAGGGATGTTACAAAAAAGAGACTAATGTACACTAACTAATAAACGACACACAAAAAAGCAATACTAGAAAAGTAATTAAATAAATAATTAAAGCTGCATAGTAAAAATATTGAAAGAAAGAAAAAAAATTACATGTTGACATGTAATTAATTTATAATTGTTATTTAAAAAAGCAGGAATATTGTTAAAAAATAGCTACAAAGTACATTTTAAATAAAACACAATGCAATTAAATAAATTCTAATAACAAAAGTAATGAATATGAAAACAATAAAATACTTTGTACAGTACTCCTCAGAATGAAATCCCATGCAACTCACAATGAGGTTGCATTTGCTTGCTTATTTATTTGTTTGTATTTTATTGAGCCAGGAACTTTCAGAAGTCATCTTGAATGGTGAAAATGATGAAAGGGCCACGAATTGTAGAATCAGCAGGACAATGGAGACTGAATTTACAGCCACACTATTCATCTGTTTTATTGCGATGAAGTTGCAGATGCCAACCACCTAACACAAGTGCAATTTATTCAGCACGTCAGTGAACAGATACAGACAGTAGATTTGTTTACCCTTGTTGCTAAGACCTACTGTAGACAAGATTTGCTAGATTATTTATATAACCTGATGGAGCTTTAGCTGTTATCTTCCAGCACACCTTTACAATTCAGTCTGATCCTTTTGCAGTGTTGAACATTCTCCAGGAACAAACAGAAAGTACCAACAATTTTACATCAATAATCGTGGCGTGCACACCAATGGTATTCTGACAGAGCCCCAGTCGATTGTTTGTATCTCCACACTATCTATGTGATGCACATGCTCACAAGCGCTCACCCATACACACCCCCATTCACCACTCTTTTCATACCTACGAGAGTCCAGGTTGCTGGAGAATGGCACGTCTGTTTACTCTGAAAGGTTCAAAGATAATTTACCTGGATTAGAGGAGCCATCTGTGCCTGCCAGCCCAGATTGCTTTGGAGGTGTCTCAATAAATACTGAGCAGGCTGCATGGCAGGCAGTGCAATAGAAAGCCAGTAAGGGGTTTGCTTGAAGACAGGGCTTAATGCCCCTTTTTAAATCAGTTATTACTGGGTGCTACTGGCGACACCCAATGACCTCCGTTCATCACTGGTCTTTGGAAACTTGGTCTTGTCTGGTCTACAACACAAAACTGCTGAGAACATACACTTTCAAACAATATGCATGGAAGCCAAAACATTAGATGTATTTTTTCAACGTTCCATTTCAAAAGGAAACAATAACTAAAAGGTTAAAGTGCTGACTTTAATCTTTGACTAGTTGAGGGTATTTGCATCTATGTTTGCTGCAGAGTGGGGGGAAAGTACGTCTAAAATACTCTGCAATTCTTGCACTGTTAATCAAATGTCAATGTAAACACTCAAATTACAGCTAAAGGTCAGTACTTTTACATCAGAGTGGAAGTTTTGTTTGGAGCGCACTGTGCATGAGCACAGAGCCAAAACAGCAGAAAATGTTCACTGCCTTAATTCTTTCTGACTGCACTGATGATGTTTTTAGAGACATTCATCAAGTCTGTGGCAAAATCTTTGCCTTTCTAGACAGTTCTGTCATACAGACGGATGTAACGAGGCTTCCATGCAGACAGAGGCTTGTAAAAAGGCCACAGTTTGGAAACAGGGTTACTTTAACCTGTTTTTTCCTCAGTTTAGAGCAACCAGTCATTTTTACGGAACTTACAAATGGCTACATCAAGAGCTGACCTGTTTATAGACAAAATACTCATAATATTACTACTGCCTAATATAAAGCTTTAGGCTTTTTTGAAGTAAATGCAGACAGTCGTTTAAGAGGTGTAACAACTGGGTGTCATGTGCTGCTGTGTGGCAGACAGGTTGGGGACCCAAATGCAGGACTCGAGACAGAAATGCAAAATGAAGAAGGCAGCTTTAATGCTGACGACTTGCCGAATACAAAATAACGTCGCGCTGGCTTCACAATGCGGAAACACAGCATAAGGTGTGACATGACAAAAAAAATTAGGAAAACTGAGGGCTTAAATACACACATGAGGTAATTAGGGAGAGAGGACACAGCTGGGGCAAACAAGAAACAGGTGAACAGAATCTAACTAACAAGACAAGGGGAGACAAAACTGGACGCAAGGCACACGCGAGATGAGACTAACATAATAATACAGGAGGTAACAAAACATGGGACACACAAACGCGAACTTGACAACAACCTTAAGGAAGGACCTAAGACTGAGAATAAAATCACAAAGAGAAAAAGGCTAGAATAAAAAACTCAAAGTGGCCAGAACTAAGAACAAATTAAGCAGAGAAATACAAAGGTGAAAAATCTAAACCATAAGCAAACTAAGAAACAACCTGAAGATATTTAACAATAACAGACCAAAGACCAAAAACGCAGGACTGTGACACCAGGAAAGTGTTAGTCCAATAAATAAAAAGAGAGAAAAAATAAAACCTGAAGATGAAAAGATGAAGGTATTGATTTTAGGCTGCGTCTGGTGATTTCTTGACACATGTCGAGATCCAGAAACACCATCCTCCCCTATCTCTCTCACTCACAACTAGCATGTTGCCCTCAGTCAGCCTCTGCACACTCACACACGCACATGCATGCTAGGTATCCATTCAGACACCCATACTGTATGCACAGTCATATGTAGACAGCTGAGGAAGTGCTCACTAAATTAAGTCAGGAGGCTGAACATGCCTGAAGACACACCTGGAGCTGAAGAGGATAGAGAGCCCAAAAATGTGAAGTAGTGCACAAGTGTTTGGACTGACTGCACTATACTGTCAGTTTAATTCTCATTTTAATACTGAATCATATTCCTTTTTTTTTTAATTATTTGTATTATTTGCCCTCAGTTGCAGCATCACACTGTCCATGCATGTGAACCTGCTCACATGAATTTGCATGTTTTTATGCAGTTAGACACACCTGCCCTTGTTTGCCTACAAAATGCTTTGGTGCAGAATATGTGCAGTGAGATTGTAAAGAATGCACCTCATGAATCTGGTCACTGATAAACCTGCCTTTACGGGGAAGCCGAGGGATCTATATTCTGCTGATACTGCACACACCCAGGGATGCATGGCGCTCTCCCTCCCTCTCTTTCTCTCTCTCTCTGTCTCCTATTCACACAATGATGCATACCACAGCACCATATACAAACAAAAAGCTGGGGATGTCCCATTCTAAATGCAAAGGCTATTGCTCACATGAAGAACAATTTATATTGTGAAGAGGCTGAACAATGGAATAGATTAAAAAAAAAAAGCTACACTCTCCTGGCAAGACCTTTACCTGGCAACATGTGAACATGTGTGCGCGAAGGGCAGTTAGACTTATATCCTATCACATATTAGACACAAAATAATAGTCCACCCAACACTGACAGTGTGCTGTCTTAATGTTTTTCAAATAGTCAAGTTTTGGTATGAAAGCAGAGGGACTGTGTGAGCGTGCTGTATTATTTTCAGCGTGAGCATGATCAAGAAACACATTTCATTCAACATCAAAAGCACTGTACTGCTTTAAGAGCAGAGTTGAGCTTAAAGAAGGCCATTTTCAGACCTCACTGTGAGGTGGGTGCTGAAAGATTTGAATGATTCATGAATCAATTTACCGTGCGTGAATGTAGCGCTTATAGGAATGAAGTGTTTTACTCCTAGGTGAGGCTACGGGCTCCTGTACAGCACTTGTCGGAGCATGATTCAGGGACTGTAGAGTCTAGTTGTACCTCTCGTGCCACACAGATGCCATTACCTGAAAGCATTTAGAGAGGGGGGAAATGAGGTTGCATGCTGCCTGACTTCAGAGAGGTCACACAACCACAGGCTCCTGCTCTCACTGTACTCTGTCTTGCTCTCCGACATGTATTTCACAGTATCTTCCTGATTGCAGGGTGCTCTATCATGTTTTGGCCATTACAGCACTCGTCCCATCTTCCACTGAGAACCTGACAACACTGACCCCTTTTAGAGTCACATTACTCAACACAGAGACAGAAAACACACATGCACAAGCGAATTTATTTTTCTCTTTGTGTCTCACAGCCCACTTTCCCCCGTTCTTTCTTTTGTGCACGTGCTCCCTCTCTCTCTTTCTCTCTCTCTCACACCACACACACACACCACACACACACACACACACACCACACACACACACACACACCCACACACACACACACACACACACATACATTTCCTACACAACCAGATAGTGAGAGGGAAGAGGATAGATGACACATTTCCTGAGGAGAGGCAGCCAAAGTTATTTGTTATAATTCTGCTCTAATTTCAATATTTTCAAACCTTCCCAGAGATTTATATGTGCTGCCTGAAAGAGCATTCATCTTGACTGCGCCCTGGACGGTCTCAACTTTGCCCGTATCACATGATCGATGTTTTCCCTGGCCTTCCGACATCTCTGGGGGTCACACGGGCCTCTGTCAAGCTTGGCTAATTTTGCACTCTCAGCTCCACCGCTATTAGCATATGAATATCCTCATGGCCATACATATTCCACAGACATGCATAAGGATTTCAAAAAGTGGCCCTTTTTTTTTTTTTTAAGAAGGAATCTGAAAAGACCGGAGGGGACGAAGAGGAGGAAGGAGTGGATGTGGGCTTGGCAGGATGTTTTCACAGCTGTCATGGTGATGAATTAGGCTCTTATGATTAATCTGTATTTAAATGTAACATTACCATCTCCAGACAGTTAGACCCAGCCCATTTTTAGTGGACCGTGGCCGTCCAACAGAAAAACATGTTGATTATATTAAACACTACCAAAAGGAGCAAATGAGACACTCGCTACATTAATACTCCTGCCAGATGAAAGTCATTATCTGCAGACTAAACACGAGCCCTCTAAAAGTTGAAAAGTAGCTGTAAAGATGCACAAGATTTAGACACAACAGTGAAGTTAGGCAAATGTTATCTTTATAATCCCGTGTAGTGGTGAAGCTGAACGTTGCTGAATGGTCGCTATAAAAGCTTCTTCATCCACTGACTCTGTGAAGACAAACTCTCCTCCCATGCCTTTTGTGTGTCACCACATCAGCTCTTTAGAGCCAAGTTAGCGTTAAAGTGAGAATTTGGGCTCCCAACCCTGCCATTTAGTTCCCACACGACCTTGCAAAGACACAAAAGTGGCCACGCTGAACAGCTGCCCACTGGGGCGACAGATTTATGTGGGCCAAATCAAACCTCTAAAAACCAACAGCTGACCTGAGCGGTGACGAGAAATAAAAATCACATTGTGCATTTTATTGCTCTTCTGAGGCTCTCGTCCTCTCCAGTTCAGGGCTTCAGCTGTCATTAGTGTTCATAATAAGAGCGTTCCCATATGCTTCTGTCCACAGATGATTGTCATGGCCGGGGAGGAAACGGACGAGGAAGGACTCACATGAGGACTTCCAGAAGCAAACATAACTAAAAAGGGGGATTTATTTCAACGGGGAAACACAAATACAAAAACCTTGGAAGGGAGGCACAGGAGACGAAGGGCAAGCACGGGAACACAGGAACATGCGGGCACAAAACATCAACGACGCGACAGATAACAAATGAAAACTGAGGGCTTAAATACACAATGGGTAATCAGGGCAAGAGGAAACAGCAGGAACGACGGTGAGTCAATGAAACTAATTACACAGGGGAAGCAAAGCTAAACACAAAGCACAAGGAAATCACATTGGCAAAATAAAACAGGAAGTGATAAACCAAGGACACCAGACAAGTCACAACACTGGGACATGACAAACATACAGGGAGGACAAACTCAGGAAATAAATTAACACAAAACGCTGGGCCAACGGCCCAGGACATGACAGTACCCCCCCCATCAAAGGCCGGCTCCGACGGCCAAAACCAGAAACAAACCAGACAAGGGCGGGAGCGGGGGACCAGGAGGAGGGCCCGAAACAAAAACAAAGACGGGAGCAAAACAGAAATCACAGGGGTGAACAAAACAATCAAACCCGGACAGAGAACAACAAAACGCCACCAAACAAAAGGGACGGCACAGGCCGGAGACAGTCCCAACATGGGCATCAAAAGAGGCAGCAGAGGCAACACAGTCCAAACAAGAACAAAAACGGGGACGAGAAGCAAAAAAAAAAAACAACCGGATGAAACAAAAAGCGACGGCACAAGGCCGGAGAGCTCCAATGTCCAACAGGGGGCCGAAACAAGGAACAGTCCAGGCTATGACAAAACAAAAAACAGCAGGGGAAAAACAGTCCACAGTTCAGGGGAGTCAGTGGGAAATCCAAAACAAAAAACACACAGTTCAGGAGGCCGCAGAGGCCAAGGGGCCACAAAGCAAAATCCCAACGAGGGAGGCCGACCGCGCTCCCAGCGGCGGCGGCGACGAGGACGAGAAGGAATCACTGGAGGCCGACCGCGCTCCCAGCGGCGGCGGCGACGAGGACGAGAAGGAATCACTGAGCCGACCGCGGCTCCCAGCGGGCGGCGGCGACGAGGACGAGAAGGAATCACTGGAGGCCGACCCGCGCTCCCAGCGGCGGCGGCGACGAGGACGAGAAGGAATCACTGGAGGCCGACCGCGCTCCCAGCGGCGGCGGCGACGAGGACGAGGGGGAGTCACTGGAGGCCGACCGCGCTCCCAGCGGCGGCGGCGACGAGGACGAGACACTGAGCCGACCGCGGGGCATGCGGCGGCGGAGAAGGGCGACCCCGGGCTCTGGTGGGGACCCTCGGGTGACGTGGAGCGCTCGGACTGAGCAGAGACCCCACCGGCTCGGACTGAGCGGGACCCCCTGGGCTCGAGCGCTCGGACTGAGCGGAGACCCCCATCGGCTCGGACTGAGCGGGACCCTCGTGCGCGGAGCGCTCGGACTGAGCGGGACCCTCTGGCGCGAGCGCTCGGACTGAGCGGAGACCCCCATCGGCTCGGACTGAGCGGGACCCTCTGGCGCGGAGCGCTCGGACTGAGCGGAGACCCCCATCGGCTCGACTGAGCGGGACCCTCTGGCCGGGCGGAGCGCTCGGACTGAGCGGAGACCCCCATCGGCTCGGACTGAGCGGGACCCTCTGGCGCGGAGCGCTTCGGACTGAGGCGGGACCCCCTGGCGCGGAGCGCTCGGACTGAGCGGACCCCCTGGCTCGGACTGAGCGGAGACCCCCATCGGCTCGGACTGAGCGGGGACCCTCTGGCGCGGAGCGCTCGACTGAGCGGGACCCCCTGGCTCGGACTGAGCGGATACCCCCATCGGCTCGGACTGAGCTGAGCCCATGGGCTGAACGGGCCTACATAGTGAGGCACCGGATGCGTAGGCTGGGACCGCGGACAGGGCACACTGCTGCTTTATTGAGCACAGGGGCTTGCTCGGGGAATAGCCTGAGGTGCAGGGGACTGCGTGGAAGCAGGCCGGGAGACGACTGGCTGCGTGGAAGCAGGCCGGAGACGACTGGCTGCGTGGAAGCAGGCCGGGAGACGACTGGCTGCGTGGAAGCAGGCCGGGAGACGACTGGCTGCGTGGAAGCAGGCCGGGAGACGACTGGCTGCGTGGAAGCAGGCCGGGAGACGACTGGCTGCGTGGAAGCAGGCCGGGAGACGACTGGCTGCGTGGAAGCAGGCCGGGAGACGACTGGCTGCGTGGAAGCAGGCCGGGAGACGACTGGCTGCGTGGAAGCAGGCGGGAGACGACTGGCTGCGTGGAAGCAGGCCGGGAGACGACTGGCTGCGTGGAAGCAGGCCGGGAGAGACTGGCTGCGTGGAAGCAGGCCGGGAGGACGACTGGCTGCGTGGAAAGCAGGCCGGAGACGACTGGCTGCGTGGAAGCAGGCCGGGAGACGACTGGCTGCGTGGAAGCAGGCCGGGAGACGACTGGCTGCGTGGAAGCAGGCCGGGAGCTAGGGAGATCTGGCTGCGTGGAAGCAGGCCGGGAGCTAGGGAGATCTGGCTGCGTGAAGCAGGCCGGGAGCTAGGGAGATCTGGCTGCGTGGAAACAGGCCGGGAGCTAGGGAGATCTGGCTGCGTGGAAACAGACCGGGAGCTAGGGAGATCTGGCTGCGTGGAAAAGACCGAGAGCTAGGGAGATCTGGCTGCGTGGAAACAGACCGAGAGCTAGGGATATCTGGCTGCGTGGAAACAGACCGAGAGCTAGGGAGATCTGGCTGCGTGGAAACAGACCGAGAGCTAGGGAGATCTGGCTGCGTGGAAACAGACCGAGAGCTAGGGAGATCTGGCTGCGTGGAAACAGACCGAGAGCTAGCTGACACTGGGGCCTGAGAGGGAGCTGACACTACTGGAGCTACAGAAGGAGCAGGAGCTGAGGGAACTGGGACCAAAACCGAAGGAACTAAGACAGGGGCTGAGGGAACTGACTGAGAGGGCACTGAACAGCTGACACTGGGGACCGAGGAAGAGTTACTGGAGCTGACTGAAGGCGAGGGAGAGCGACTGGAGCTAGAGCTGACTGAGACCCTGCTGCTGCAGCTAACACAGAAAACCGATGCGAAGGCTTGGACCTGGTTGCCCCCACCCCGCGAACAGGAACGGGTGCAGAGGTCAGCCCGTCCGTGGCTGCCCCCACCCGCGGAACAGGTACGGGTGCAGAGGTCAGCCCGTCCGTGCTGCCCCACCCGCGGAACAGGTACGGGTGCAGAGGTCAGCCCGTCCGTGGCTGCCCCCACCCGCGGAACAGGTACGGGTGCAGAGGTCAGCCCGTCCGTGGCTGCCCCCCCCCCGCGGAACAGGTACGGGTGCAGAGGTCAGCCCGTCCGTGGCTGCCCCCACCCGCGGAACAGGTACGGGTGCAGAGGTCAGCCCGTCCGTGGCTGCCCCACCCGCGAACAGGTACGGGTGCAGGGGGAGCTGGAGCCAAGGGAGCGGGAGCAGGGTGAGCAGAGGGAGCTGGAGCTAACTGAGGGGTCTGAGACTGCGACTGAGGAGGAGCTGGAGCTACAGCTGACTGGGAACACTGCGACTGCGGAGGAGCTGGAGCTACAGCTGACGGGGAACACTGCGACTGCGGAGGAGCTGGAGCTACAGCTGACTGGGAACACTGCGACTGAGGAGGAGCTGACACTGGAGGAACTGACACTGGAGGAACTGACACTGGAGGAACTGACACTGGAGGAACTGACACTGGAGAGCTGACACTGGAGGAACTGACACTGGAGGAACTGACACTGGAGGAACTGACACTGGAGGAACTGACACTGGAGGAACTGACACTGAGGAACTGACAGAGTGCTAGGTGAACAGACATTAGGGAAACCGACTGAAGGCTAGAGGGGCCTGAGTACGTCAAAACTGGCCGCGTGGAAGCAGGCCGGGAGACAGAAAGAGCAGACTGCGAGCTAGAGAGAGCCGGAGCTAAGGGCGTTAGAGCTAACTGCGAGCTAGAGGAGACTGACTGCGAGGAGACTGACTGCGAGGAGACTGACTGCGAGGAGACTGACTGCGAGGAGACTACTGCGAGGAGACTGACTGCGAGGAGACTGACTGCGAGGAGACTGACTGCGAGCTAGGGAGAGGAGCTGACTGCGTGGAAGCAGCCTGAGCACAGCTGACTGGGGAGAACTGAGACTGAGCCACAGCTGACACCGGCACTGAGAATGCGCTGACACTGGGGACTGAGGTAGTGAAGGGTGGAGGTTAGAAATCCTGCACTAACCCATGCAGAGAGCCAAATAACCAAGGGTAATCATCGACTAGCCCTTGCAGCTGGGCCGTGAGCTGTTGCCTGTTCCTGCTCACAATGGGTCAGCCAGAAGGTCCATACCAGTGAATCCACCCACAGATAATGGTCTGCTTTGCCACCATCAGGGAGGGGAAGGCAGGGGGTGACGGGAATAATTGTCCGCAGGCATAGTAGCGTTGAAGCCAGTGTTACTCACGGAAACGGAGGATTGGGTGTGAAGTGGTTAAGCGGTCCGCGGCGTTATAAACCGCTCGGGTCTCGGGGTGCCTTCCGCCGTTGCTGCCGGGAACTCCCTCTCCTCCGCGGCTGCCGAGGAAGGGAGGGATCAGCGAAAGGGGAGGCAGGTGAGTGACGATGACGGGGACTGTTCAAAGACGCCGGGCCCCCCAGCGCTAGACGAGTGCCGTCGAAAAATTGGAGCCGCGAGGGGGTTTTGTAATGGTCGCGTCGTTCTGTCATGGCCGGGGAGGAAACGGACGAGGAAGGACTCACATGAAGGACTCCAGAAGCAAACATAACTAAAAGGGGATTTATTTCAACGGGGAAACACAATACAAAAACCTTGGAAGGGAGGCACAGGGAGACGAAGGGCAAGCACAGGGAACACAGGAACATGCGGGCACAAAACATCAACGACGCGACAGAGAACAAATGAAAACTGAGGGCTTAAATACACAATGGTAATCAGGGCAAGAGGAAACAGCAGGGAACAACAGGTGAGGCAAATGAAACTAATTACACAGGGGAAGCAAAGCTAAACACAAAGCACAAGGAATCACATTGGCAAAATAAAACAGGAAGTGATAAACCAAGGAACACGCAGACAAGTCACAACACTGGGAACATGACAACATACAGGGAGCACAAACTCAGGAAATAAATTAACACAAACGCTTGGGCCACGGCCCAGGACATACATGATATGATTGGAACATAACATGTTATGACTGCACATTCCCAAACAATGTTACAGGTCAAGCGAGGGACAGAGTTAGTTGTCATGCCACTGGGAGTGCAATGTCAGAGTTGTGATTACAGATGTTGACAGAATTCAAACATGATCTGATGTTAACAGCTGACTACAAGGAGAGCGCCCTTACATTTATTTACATTCCTCACAGCAGTAGTTCTCAAAGTGTAGTTCAGGAACCTCCAGGAGTCTGTAGCCTATAGCTAATGGGCTGCAGTATAATTTATTATAAATCATAAATTTGTGCTGTTTCATTAAGTGTATATATACACGGGGACCATTAATAACAATAAACAACATTTTGTCTGTTAGTTCTTGGCCAATAGAAAGTCTGATATGACTGTGACATCACATGCACATAGGGTGCAACAGCCTTCCTGCTAATGTGCAGCTTGGTTTGTTAGCCAGCTAGCTAGTGAGCAGGAAGAAGTATTTAGGTTAGTCCTTGCCATCAAAGGACACAGACACCAAACTAGCCAAACTGAGACAATATGGAGACTAATATAATGATTTATTGTAAATTCATAGCTAATCAAACTTAATTTATTTAAGTTTATTTACTGCATTCATTTACTGTTAAACTTTGTTTAATTTTTGGATGATAAAAAATGAAATGTTTAATAAATATAGTGTATTCACTGTGCAGCCATAAAAATAAGTAGTACCTGACGTGTATTTCCTGAGACTGTGGTTTATGTCACACTTCATTCACTGTTTTTTTTTTTTTTTTTTTTTTTTTTTAACTGTTGATAGGATACATTTGCATATGCATACAACAACTGTACAGGACCAACTCTAAATAAAACCATGTGCCCACCTCTGAGACGCCAGTGGCTTTGACTAAACGGTGGTATTTGATAACCTGGAAACAGAATGGGCTCAATAATAAAGCTTTTATTACAAAACCTGTCTCATCAGATATAATACAATACATAAATCTATCCATCTATTTTTTTTCCACTTATCATATTCAGGGCTGTGGTTGACAGGGGAGGGGAGCCCATCTCAGCTGCCATAAGGAGAGAGGTGGGGTACACAGACAATCATTTGCATGCACATTCACACCAATGGGCAATTTAGAATAACTAATTAACCAGACCCCACGAACTGCATGTCCATTTGAATCCATCTTGCTGGGAGGCAACAGCACAAACCACCTCACCACCATGCTGCCACACATACATTCATTCCTAAAATAGTTTTATTACACAAAATAATGACATAAACTATACATTACAATTATATCAGATTTATATACGTTAATTAAATTTCATTGTCCATTAAAAGTAAAATAACCACTAATATTTAATTGGTTAAATATTAATTTACCATATATTATATATTACATAGTTATTTTCAGGTCTCCGCCTGTCTTGTGCATTCGGCAGCAAATGACAAAAAAGTTGAGTTGAGTTGAGTTGAGTTGAATCCAGTTTTTATGCAAGTATTCTAAATGTGAAGCTGCAGCCAGTGGTATGCTATCTTAGGTTAGCACAAAAGCCACAACGTAAGTAAGAAACTATCCTGGCCTGTACAAACGAACCTCTAAAGCTTAATCATTATGTTGCAATAAAATATTTAAATCCACAGTGTTAAGAGTGTTACCCATGCAGTCTTTTTCTGAATTCTTGCTGTCACAGTGACATTTCCATCAAAAACTTCAGGAAATTACTTGCTCTGCTCAGTGCATATTCTACCAAACTATTGCTTCACAGAAACATTTATGTATTTTTTCATACTATTTATTGTGCCAAACAAAAATAAGTGTCATCCAAATCCCGCAAGGCAATGGTATTTGGTCCCAACTGCCAGTATCATTAATATATTCTGCTAACACAGATATGCAGCACTATATATAGTCTTCAATTGGATGCCAAACTAATCCACAGGCCATTTTTATTGGCATGTTTAATTTTTCTGCTGTGCTGGATGCTCTTCTGACAATTAATTATTGCTAAATAACATGGAGTGCATCTGTTTTTAAGATATCCAGAATAACTGTGTCATTGCTTACCACCTTAAGGCATTTTAATATTAAAGGCAGTTCTGTTGTTTGTTGTATTTTAGAAACGGATGGTCAGACTTGGCTCTGAAATTATGTGCATGAAATTTACTCAGAGATTTACCTCAAAGCGCCATCAGAGAGTGAATGATTGAAGGGTTCATGGAGTTGGACTTAGTTCATCTTGGCTTTGCTGATCTGAGAAAGGGAGATAAGAACGTCAGACTTGATGATTAATGGCTTGTATTGCTATAGTCTAATGTAAACCAGCAGACACTGTGAATTAAACTTTGAATACACCTGCAACCGTGCATTTCCACTTCCAGTTGCTGTGTTTTACTGTGTATTCGTAAGATCAGAGATAAGACGGTGGAAATAATCTGACGAGCATTTGGCATGTGGACACTTTTTTAAAGGACAGGAGCAGTGGATAAGTCAGGGGATGAGGCACGTTTTGAAAGTGAAGAGACAGATCCCGTATAATGTCCCTCAATGAGAGAATGAGGAAGAAAGAGATCTCATTTAAATTCCCATACACCAGGAATGTTTCGCCATCTTGAAATTTGAATCACCCAATGTCAGTGCCAACGTTTGTTGACCTTGCCTTTTATGTTGCATGCTAATTTATACAAATGTAAGCATTTCTTCACACTTTATGCTCAATAGCTAGCGCTTGTTTGCCTTTTCTGGATGGGTGAGGTCCTCCCTTGAAGCACCCAAATCTCTTTATCTTTTTTTCTCCCTGTCCATTGGGAATAAGAAGTGAGAGGAGACAGAAGAGGAGGGAGGTGGGGAGGTCATGAGAGGCAGAAATTAAAGCTTTGCAGCGGTTCACTGCCTCTTCACTTAAATTAAAGACATTCATGCATTTTGAAAAGGGAAGGAATATTTTAATGAAAATGTATACAGTTTGGCCAATGTCTTTGTAATGTCTGGTAATGAAGATTTGGGGGGTGGGCAATGTTGATGGTACTGTATTTTGGAGGATAAGGAGAAAGGGTAAACATTACAAAGGTAAATAGTTTGATATGTGGCTCCCTCATCAAAGCTAATGCCCTGCTGTGTAAATTTGCCAAAGTCTTTGTGCTTAATTGATTCGCGTAGAGGATGATAAGCTGTGTTTTGTGATAAGAGGATGGTTTGAGGGCCATTTTGTTTGAGGAAAATTGGAATTCCAATCCAAGTGCTTCATGGAAAGGACAAAAGTAAATGACTTATCACAAAGAGTGAGTTGAACATCAAAATAATCAGACATAATTTTAGCCAGTAATGCTGAATCCAATTATTCTATTCATTTTCCCTCAGCACAGTAATAAAGTGCATCTGAAATCCCTTCAGAATATAAATTAGCTGTGTTTCTAACATCTAGAGGTTAATGGCATGAAGAGTTCTGTGTGTACTGTATACTTGATGACTAAGAGCTCTTTTAATCAACCCTTCAGCCATATAATGCAATTCCTGGTGCAGTGAGGAACACCATTCAAATTCTTCTTCTCACAGTATTTTGAAGAAATTCCTCAGCTTCTCTTCTCACCTGATTTCTTCCTCCTGCTTTGGACACTTTATAGGTACGCCTTGCTAGTAAAAAAAGGTGAACCCCTTTTTCTCCAGAACTGCCTTAATTCTTCATGGCATAAATTCAGCAAGGGTGCTGGAAACATTTCTCAGAGATTTTGCTGCCACATTAATCTAGTTCGAAAGGGTTTAAAACCTGCAACTAATTTTATAATGGAGGTTTCCATCAGGGCTAAATGTTTTTCTCTCTGCATGTTGGGTTGCCAGTAAACATGTTCTGTGTCTGTTTCTTTTCTGTTTCCTTTTCAGTTTTCTTTGTGTCCAATTTTGGGGAGTCTGTGCAAACTGTTTTTAGCTGATAGGAGCAGCATCCAGTGTGGTCTCCTGCCTGCTGCAGCCCATCTGCTTTCAAGGTTCGATGTGTTGCATGTTCGGAGCTGCTTTTTTGCATACCTCAGTTGTAAACAAGTGGTTATTTGAGTTACTGTTGCTTTGCTATTCAGCTTGAAGCAGTCTGAGCAGTTCTCCTCTGACCTCTGACGTTAACAGGATATTTTCAGTCTGTGAACTTCTGCTCACTGGATATTTTCTCTTTTTTGGACCCTTTTCTATAAACCCTAGAATGGTTGTGCTGGAAAATCCCAATAGATCAGCAGTTTCTGAATACTCACACCACAGACTGGAGATTTTAATGAACTGTATAACAATTAGAAAGACAAAAACCATACCAGGCTGAAAGTAAGGCTTACAAAAAAGGCATCGCACGATTATCTTTAATGATGGTCTAGTATGTTCCCTAATGTGCACACCAGGTACACAAGCACATGCCTGCAGCGTGCAAACAAATCAGCCCACTTGTGAAATTCTCTCTTCCAGAGAATACATTCTTCTTTCCTTCATCTCTAACCAGGGGCAGAGGGCTGCTGCTTGTAATTATAAAGATTAAGAAGGTTTTGGTGTGTGCATTCCTCTTAAAATCACCCTCTGTGCCTCTCAAATTGCAAAAATTATGAAGTAACTAACATAAATTAAAGCCTTCATATTTTTGTCCATATAGACCAGCACATTTAATTGTAGGGACGCAGTTTATTTGTTTGATGCAGTGTGCAAATTCTTATAATGACTTTTGCTTATACAGGATTTTTGTGCTAATTACAGAGTATGTCTGATGACTTTTAAACCAGGGAGAATTTTCAAGATATATTCACAGACAGAACAGAACCTGGTAAGCCATACAATTATGGAAAAGTTCAGTTTTCTCTATTGTAGAACACGTTATAACAGTGTACATTACTGAAAATATGGCAAACCATTTCATATGATGTGCTTGTCTAACAAGTGCAAATGTACAAGTGCATGAATTCAGATGGCAGCAAAAGCCGCAGAGACCCATGAACGTATCTAGTTTGTAACTGAATGTAAATCATATACAAAGTTTTTTTTTGCAAAATAAGCGAGAAACATGAAGAAATAAATTAGTTCTCCAGAGTTACCTGTGGCCATTAGTCCTGAAAACAGAACCAATTCATACTTGGAGGACAGCAAATGGGAAGATTGGGGGGGGGGGGGGGAAACTCCAAGGCCCAGTATCCCGTTCAGGGATTATGTCTAATCCTGGACCTTTTCCTATTTTGGTCTTCATTGACTTTTTCCTTTTAGTCTAGGACCATGCTTAATGCAAAAGTTGACTGCATGCAAACATGTCACAGTGCTATGAGTCACTTAAGGTCATGCGTTATTTTGATTTCAGGTGTTACCTGATCAGCAGCAGAGAACTTTTGACCACCACAAACCAGCTGTTTCACATTCACACATGAAGGCACATGAGACACAGGAGAGGGGCGGAAAAGAAGGAGAAACATGAGAAAAGAGCAAAAGAAAAAGTAAAGATAAGGCAGTGACTTTGGCAAAGTAGGCTTTATGCTAATATGGCCAATAGAAGGAGAGAAGCATCAGACAAAATGCTGTTGCTTTGCTTCAGCGCTGGACTTTCAGACCATGTGTACACTGAGCTGGCTGACTGTGACACTTGTCCCAGGCAGCAACAGATGGTGGTGACATGTTTGCGCTTGTCTTATTAAGCACCATAAAACAAAACAAAAAAAAAAGCTAATACCTGGTGTGATTATACGTGACACCATACACTATGGAGACAGTGTACTACTAATGGAAAGTTGATGGTAGAAATATATACAGTACAGTCAAAATGTATCGAATAGTTTACTCTTTTAGAAACATCTTCAGCTCAAACATTTTAAATGAATGACACAATAAAAACATGTTTGTCTCTTGAAAAAGAGCCCTGATCATTAACATTCATGTATGCATAGACAGCAGGGAGGCAAACTGTCTTTACACTTTTTGTCCTTTAGTAAACATCTCTGTACAGATGCACGAGTGGCTCAGTAATTATCAAATAGTTGGCAAGTATGTGAGGATGTTGCTGAGTTTGTCTGGTCTGATTTTTTTTACCCTTTGTTGTGAAGTTGGTAGCTTGAGTGGGTGGCTCAAAGTGTCTGCGCTAATGCATAGCTACTGTGTTTTCATGGATTTTGTTAGTGTTTTTTCCTTCATGTGCATTTCACAGTGAACAAAAAAGTTAATGGCTTTCTTCTTCTCTGCAAAAGCATTAAGTCACCATTCTTTACTGAGACAAGCTACTTTGTCCTTTACTGGGCTTCCATCAATCAACTGTGTCTTCTGGCTGAGATATAGAAAGAGCATCTTAACATCAGTTATCTTGTCTTATTTTTCCTTTAACCAACCATGCCAACAGAAGACTTCAGGAACTTAAAATAAGCATAAAAATATACACGTAATTTGCAAAAGCCTGTACATTCAGAAAATATTTTATGCGTTTGTGTCCATGAAATTATTAGTTTGTTGTGCCCGCTTTAATTTTAGCTTTCTTATAAACCACTGCCTCCAGGCACAGCATGCTTTGTGCTTGGTAGCAAGATAACATTGTTATGCTTAGTTTGGACTGAGCAATTCATCTATAAAGCAGCAGTACCCTGTTCAATGTAACAAAGTCATGGGAAATGAAAAGAAATCAAAGCACAGACATTCACATAGAACATTATTTTATTTTTAGTTCATTTTAAGGTCAGATGATGTGTGTGTGTTCTTGCGTGCATGTGTGTGTGCCTATATATCATAATATTTGACTTTTTCAATAGATGACAAAGGTGCTTTAGTCCCATTATAATACTCTTAAGTCTTGCTTTTTAAAAGATGGGCATCGCTGACTAAACGCTCTTCCATTTACAGATGTTTGCCGGCAGTGACCACTTAGGGATTTATAGTGAATTTTAGACCTCTTGACTACTCTGAACCTCTTTAGCCATTTGCAGAGTGGCTTGAATGTTAAAATGCTTTATGAATTAATATAGCACAATGCTTGAGAGGACTGACACCACAATTATTTTCTAAGATATTCTCCAAAACTGGTCACTGGAGCTGAATATTTTGTTCCTGTAACAGGACCGTTGTTGTTGTTGTTGTTGTTGTTCCTACCATGAGAATAAGTTGCACAAATGTATCAAGTTACACTCTACTTTATTTCACTATGAGGGACGAAGCTGATATTAACACAGTGTGGAGAAACTAGGAAGATGCTGCACTTAAATGGACTAAAGGCTAAGTTTACAGTCTGATCAGTCACTTCTGTGGAATTTCAATCAGCCAAACTTTCCCCCCACACTCTTAACCCAAATTAGTTGAGTTTACTAGAAAATCGCGTGGAAACTCGTTGCCTTAAACCATTCTAGTTTTTACACAAAGATGAAACTAAATATGTTTAGTAGTCTTACTAAAATTGATTACCTCATATAAATTTCTTCCCATTTATGTGAGCTAATCAATTTTAGTAAATACTACTAAACATGTTTGATACATTGTACTAAGGTTCTAAGTTAACACAACTAAACATGTTTAGTAGTCTTAACTAAAATTGATTACCTCATATAAATTTCTTCCTATTTATGTGAGCTAATCAATTTTAGTAAATACTACTGAACATGTTTGATACATTGCACTAAGGTTCTAAGTTAACACAACTAAACATGTTTAGTTTCATCTTTGTGTAAAAACTAGAATGGTTTAAGGCAACGAGTTTCCACGCGATTTTCTAGTAAACTCAACTAATTTGGATTAAGAGTGAAAATACTTTTAAGCTAAACTGTAAAGCAAATAAGCAATTTAACATTTAAAGCTATTTATATTTTGTTAATATAATTAATAACATTTCCTCTTACCCTCTTCCTATTACCCTTTTTATGTTCAAGTTGTATTGAATGTAACACTAAATTGTAAAGAGAATAAATCAAATACATTTCAACATTCCAATATTTTATTTTTTGCAGAATACTTACGCAAAAGACAATTTTAACTGTAGTTTGTCATGTTTTTCAGAAGTATAAAAAAGTATCAAAACAGTAGCCATTCAAAAAAAAGTTTGCCATACAAAAGGCAAGTAAAAATAGGCATATGTGCTTGAACTCAATTCTAACATGTTTAGAGAAGGAATACAAATGCAGCAGCATTCAACAAAAATATTTGCATCCTTTTGAAAAAACTGGACACCTTAAAATAGGACACAATCTCCAACTTGGAAAATGAACAGATCAACTATGTTTAAGGGAAGATTTTGCATGTTTTATGTAAATGTACAGTCTGTGTTGTTAGTAAATGTAATCAACTGAAGCAATAAATTCCTGTGCTGCTATTGACTGAAAAAACCTGTAAAATAAGCAGTAATGTTGCTGTTGAGGAAGAATTACATTATTTTGAATTTACTGCTTCAAATGACTACATTTACCATCAACACAAACTGGACGTTTACATGAAAAGTGCTGAATTTTCCTTTAACTGTATCAACTAAATATTACTATGGAGCCCTGAGCATACACTTCTAAATCCTGTTTTTTAGAGTACAAGTGGCTGGACACTGATGTCTCTTATAACACTGTAAGCTGAACATTACAAACTTTCTTAAGAAATAAAAGTTGTGGCAGTACTGCTGCACTGAACTGCATTAGATAAGAGCAACTTTATCAACTCCATCTGCATTGAGTATATTTTCAACCCCCTGACTGTTCACTGACAACACACAAGACATTTCGTACATCGCAAGCTGGTTTTTTCAATGTTTGTAACTTTGGTTTTAGTTCAACGTGGCCCAGCTCAAGAAATACCTGTTGGATGAACTGGAACGTGAACTTCATAGAAATGGGGTAACTGAGATGCATTGCATATGCAAGTCCAAAGAGAAGACACATAGCTTTTGGCAGGTCTTGAATGTTGTCCATCACCACTTCTCCCTCAATGACAATTTTTAGTGAGGCTGGACTGAGATGCAGGGAGGATGAGGGCACAGCACCTTCAGGTTCAACAAGGAGGATCCCAATGTCAATGTTGCGGAAAGAGTCATCATCATCTGAGTCCTTTATAAATGACAAGAGCACAACAGTGATATTTCAGTGACCATCAATAATTGATAAAAAAAATAACTTCCACAATCAAATTGAAATTTCTGTCATATCTGTTTTATCATGCTATGCAGCCCTAGTTTCCTAGTGTAAATGTTGAATGAGTTGGAGCTCCACAAAAGAACATCTATCCAGCATCTTCATGTGCTAGTGCTAAGTGGAACAATACCTTATCCTTTGAATTGTTTAAAACTATGCTCACAAGTTTTCTTCAATCACTGGAACTGCCATCTGTTTTCCCACGCCTGTCTGTCTATGCCCAAATCCTGACATGAACCCAACACAGCATAGCATAAGATATAAATTAAGATATATATATAAAAAAAAAAAAAAAAAACTATCCCTTTAAAGTGGGTTGCATGAGGTGCTTACAGATGGTCAGCATACTTACCTACAGTAGATGGTGGTCAGCCTTTCCCCACTTTGGAGAAGCAGCAGGTGGATCAGTGTAGGTAGATAAGCAATGTACTGCTGCAACTTGTATTTTTAGATAAGTCAAAAAATTTATATCAGTTTTAGTGGACGCATACTATTTTCAGCATCTCAAACTGCTGTCCAACGGACCTATCTGACTAGAAAATTAAGTTACAGCACTCTCTTCATGCCAACCAAATGCCATAGGAAAAATTAGTAATTTTACCTCACAGAACACAAGAGTTGTTAGTCTAGCATGTCCTTGATCCTTAAATGTGTGCTACTGTGTGATTTTAGTGAATCCAAACCAATCAAATAATAACACAATCGAACAGACTGAGGCAGCAGTAGAAGAGCCGTTCCTCTGTTCAGCAAAGTAAACAGATTTTGTCTATGAAGTTTGGCAGGAGAAATCTATATACAACTTATATAAAGTAATTTTATGTCAGAAGTCTGACTGACAGTAAGGTAATGCAGTGAAAATATTCTGTGTATAGTGTACATTTCACTGATCTAGATTTTTTAGGTGGCTCTAAAATAATGTTGTTATAAACACTGATCACAGCAGTATATTGCTTAGTTTCCTACACCAGTACCTCTGCTGCTTCTCCAAACCGGGGCCGTGTCAAATGGCACTTAATTCAAGTAATACACTGACTTTGGATAAATAGGTCATACAACACAGCTGCAAAACATTATTGCAAAGTAAATATTAAAGAATTTAAAGTATTTCAAAGACCCATGAGAACCGTGTATAAGAGTGAAAATTCAAGATTGAGTTGTTATTGTTCCTTTAGGTAGTCTTTAAGTAAAATTACTTACAAAGGCTGGTTTGTAGAAGTCTGTGGGGTTGTCACCAAGGATAACAGGAAGTCCTCTGAGCACCAGTGTTCGAATATCAGTTGGCTCTGCAGTCTTTTGGGCAGTAAAATGACAAAATAAGCAAGTAAACTAAGCACAATTGATTGTATCAAAAATATAAGTCCCCACATCTTCTTAAGCATCGTTATTACGAATGTACAATATATCGGCATTAACATCGGTATCAGCCAATATTAGTCATTTGTTAACATGTGAGTATTGGTCCGATAACAAAACTGGGCCAATATTAACAACCCATATCTATTTCCATCTTCTTGTCATTTGATTCCGGACGGGCAGGGGAGGAGGTTGGTCATGTGGTATTTGTTTGGTCATGTGACAGCAATGCAGCGCAAGATTGTGAGGAGTTCATCTGAAGCAGAGAATCAATGTCAGCTGTGGGATTGTTTTGTTTTTTCCAAGGTGTCGAAAGGGTAGTGAAATATATATATTGTATACATTATCAGTTATCTGCCATAACAGCAATATTAATATCGGGTATCGATATCATCCCACATTTTAATATCAGTGCATCCCTAATGGTAATCAAGGACTTTTGAAGGCACATTCCCTAAAATTTAAGAAAATACATGGCTCATGGTTAATTAACCCACTGAGACAGTAACACCCTTAACACTGAGAAGAACTAGCAGGTTTTACTGAAGTTCTCTGAAAGTTTAAGTGAAGTTCAGAAACTCAGCCTTGTTTTTCCATCCCTAAATTCAAAATCTTTTAATCATTTCAACAATCTATGTGAAGCATGAAAATAAATACAGTTGGACTTAAAGCCAAGTCATTACATGAGCTGTTGCACACAATGCAAGTGATTAATAGGACCAACCTTTGTTTGTTGGGAAAGCTGTGTCAACATTTGGCCAATGTTCCCTCTCTTGGATCGAAAAAATCTCGATAAGACGAGGACTGTGCCGATCAATGCTCTCATAGAATTCCTGTTTGAGATTCTTGCCAACAATCCTGTTGAACTCCATGCATACCTGCAAAATACAGAAAATGCTCCAATATTACATCTTTACAGCTAATAACTGAAGGTGGAAGCACCAGAGTGAGGACAGCAATAAAAATTGCACAGGTGTGGACATGGTCAGCTGTAAAACACAAAGCCCCCTTCAACTCACTCACTTAACACTTTAAATTTGGGGATATTTCAGTTATTCTAGTCAAACTTCTTTAACAAAAACTTTGTACCGCACACAACACAGGAGTTGCTTTTCTACTGCCCTGATTGTTTGTAGTATTGTGTTACTTTTGTGTAGCAGACCATTGCTACATATAAACAGACTATTAATATTTTGTGTCAAATTATATATTTTTGTTGGCAAGTAACCTTTTAATAAGCAGGATAGCGTACCGTGAATAGGGAATTAATAGATGATAAACCTCTTCAGAATAATCTGAAATCAGAGTTCTGCATCAGGGTGTTGATTTCACAATAACGACCAACTCAATATACAATATTCCTACCAAAAAAAGATAAAGGCAGCTGTAGATAGCAACTACCATGTCCTGCATGGTAAAATTACTTTTTTTTTTGCTGACAGTGGGAATGGCTAACAGATAAATATTTTTAGGTTTTATAAAGGCAGTTTCCTAAGAGAAACACAGACACATATTAAAAAAAAAAGTTCTCATTATTTTATTCATGAATGAACTAACCTGATCTTCTGTGAAAAGAGCAGGCCAACGTTCCACCATCTCACATACGGCAGGTTCTGACTCCACCACCTCTTTCTTCTCAATGCAAACGTCAGATCCATCTTCTCTTTTACAAGCTGTCCATTTGGTGTTCTCTTCTGCATTTCATTAACCAAGTCTTTGCGGGCACCCTCAAGGGCTACTGATTAAATCCGTCTGGAAAGTTGGGTAAGAAGTTGATCTCGCCTTTCTTTGCCTTCTTGATGTTCTTGTTGGCTGGTTCTCCTTCAGTTGAATGCCCTCCTCGTTTCCCTGCATTTACTGCTACATCAAGGCACCCTGATCTTCTGCGCTTTGTTCTGTAATTAGCCATTTTAAATTTTAGACTATTTTTCCAGCCGCTACAGCGACTGGTTGAGCCTCGCTCCTGGAGAGAGGGGTGCTTGCTTATGAGGGCTTGTGCAACACTTTCGAACTGAGCATTATTTGGGTATGCTGTGTAACTATACATGCTCTCTGCCAATCTTTCAAGAATCTCATGTTTCAGCTCTTTTGTTACTTTCAGGTGCGTACCATCACGAAGAAGAACTGAAGATCTGCTTGCCTAAGTCTATATGCTACATCAACAGAAAAATCTGGATATCAAAACAATCTGGCCACTGTTTCTGTCGCTCCTGCGAGGATGTAGAGAGGATCTCTGTATCTGCTACACTGGGTGTGCCACTCAAAATTTCTTCAGATGTTGAGACAGATACCAACTCAAGTAGAGGGATGACCTTGACTGTTGGTTTTTCAGGAAGATCTTCGATATCTGTCAGATTGCACACTTCATAATTGAATTCAGGATCTTGGTACTGGAGACTGAAGTTGACATTAAGTCCCAGTGATTCTTTAAGCTTGCCTATCAAATCCTCCACTGTAGTAGGTCTTGTATTCAGAACAACCTTTCTTATATCTGTCTCTGTGAAAATTACTCTCAAGGTCATCTTCTGGTGTGCTGCCATCTTGGAAATAAAAAAAATAGCTTATTAGAAATATATACACAAAGACATAGATATTCAGTTTAACATATGGCTTATCAAAAAAGATACAAAATTACCAATTAGGCTTACATTTAGACTCTATCCAGAGCAATGCTAGTACTGACAACACTTGTGGTTTCTCAACACAGAATATAGCGAGTGAGTGTCACTGCTGAATTTTCTCCAAATCTGTATGCTGACAGAGGGAACACATCATTCAGCTCTTTAGTTCCACCACACACAAAGAGGGATTTGCGCTGCCACAGAGTTCAAATGATCTGAATGTTCATGGTACCATGCGTCATTGTATTGCACACAAACAAGATCTCTGTGTTTATTGCCACAATCTGCTTGATCTGTTTGAAATTTGGGAGGCCTCTGAACATGAACCGACAGAGAGTATCATATCAGCACAATATCTAATTCCATCTACAGAGACTGATGATGCAACCAGAACCTTTGTAAGCTGGGGGTACTCTCTTGCAGAAAAACTTGTTGGACATTCTCGGGGAAAGATGTGATCAGTGCTGTGGTAACTTTGTCCAGCTCAACTGAGGGCTTGAAAAACGAACTTGTGTCCAAACAGTAAGCCATCATTTTCTGATGCTTTACAGCCAGTGTGTAAGTGCCACATGTCTGAAGTTGTGTGCATTACGAATGACCCGCTTGAAGAATTTATGTTTTCCCTCGAACGCATTGTCCAGACATCTGACAGTGGGCCAAATGCCTTAATCATCTCAGGATAATGCTCAATGAAGTGGTGTTTTGGACGCAATTTGAAATTTTGGGAATGTAGTTTGCAACAGTTCTCTGTGTTCTGACACTTTGCAGTCAAAGAAATGTATAGACTCTTCAGTGTGCCTTGTTGCTACAGCCAATTCAACAATATCTTTAAGGAGCATCAGAACGTTCCAGGCATCGTCCCCTTCAGGCACTTTATGGCCAATGAGAAGTGGGAGCAACCTGATTAGAGCCCAGTTCTCATGGCCATTTCCACCTATGGTCCCTTTGGTATAGAAGCCTTGGGCAATAGGCTGAGGCTGGTCAGTTTTGTCATGAAAAGCATATGCAAAAGATTTGATAGCATGGTTCTCAGTGTTTCTAATGTGAAATATTTCTTAGAAATCAGTTCTGAAATGCAGAGTGATAACTCAACAGGAACAACCCCTTCAAAAAGGTCGTTGTAGGATGTCAGGGGGATAGCCACGAGCAACATGAAAGTGCTCCAGACTGTCAGTTAGTACACATCGTCCCTTTACACAATACTGTTTTGCCAAAGTGGGATCCTGCTGTACCTCCTGTACCGGTTTGTTGTGAATGTCTGCAGTTCGGGGTTCAAAAGAGCCCGAGCTTACCTCCTTGTCTTGGATCTCACTCCTCGTTGCCATGCAGAACCTGCAGAACTTGTCCACTCCAAAGCTCTCAAAGAATCCTGCAAAAGAATGAGCAGCCAAGTTATCAGCAGCCACATACAACACTGTGCCTTTGACACATGCTCCCAACTTCTCAACATATAGGCCATCTTGCTCCAAAGAAACCAGATCCTGGATCAGAGGATGAAGAAATTTAGCATAGCCATATTCTTTTACATCAGAGGCTTTACATAAAAGAGCAAGTTGAATGGACTGGAGTGTGGACCTATATTTTGATGGCACATTGGCAAGCACCCAATACACTGCACTCATTTTATGTTTCTTCTAGATGTCCCTAATGGATTGGACACTTCAAAATCATCTGTGTAAAGTCCAACAGCGATTCTGAATTCCTCGCTGTTAAGGAGGCCATTTCCTTTACAGTACAAACCATCTCTGTATGTACTGTACTCATGTGGCACATGTTTTTTGTACTGGAAGAGCTTTATCTAAAATGTCTGCCCTGTTCAACATTTTCTGTAACATGGCATTTATAGGAACATATACAGCACTAGATTTCTTTTCCCTGGCAATAAAGTACTCAACTGGCCATAACCACATCAAAGTTTTTGTTTACATATGCTGCTCTCCTTTTAGAGGTTGATAAGGAGCCACCCTTGCCACAATACTTTAGTATGATATTGCTCTCTGAGGCAGCCCTGACTACCTGTTTCACAGTTGAATCATCTACATCTGTGTGTAGCTTCAAATGTCCTTGACTGAATTGTGCAGCAGTGGTTGGGACAGTTCACTTAAATGTAGGAGCTGTTGTATAACTTCATCGATAGAACTTTGTGGAATGTGGAGGATGGTTTGCATCTTTAAAAAAAGAGCAGCTAGGTTGTGCTCCAACTGTTTCCCAAGATCATGATGCTCTTCATTGCTGGACTCTTCGCTGCCTTCTAAATCAACAGTGTTGTTTGGGGGCCCATGTTCCTCTTCTGCCACTTCATTGGTTTCACTACCAGACACTATTTCTGGTTTGAACATCTTCCAATTGCCTGTTCTGTGCTGTTTACTTCTGTGTGCATTGAATGTGGAGTACACAGTAGTATGAAAGTTACACCCATTATATGGACAGTGGACTCTGTGATTAACTTTTAAATGTGTACTCCGCAAGTGAGTGATAAAAACTGCCTCTGTGCAAGCAGCAGAAAAATCACAGGACTGACAGTGAAAGGTCAGTGTTTCACACAGTTGTGCATCTTGGTCTTTCTGGTGAATTTTGGATAAGTGGACCCTAAGTGCACTGATGGACTTAAATGTGCATAAACACTCTTGGTGTAAGCAAGGAAATGGTACAGTTCTGGTGTAGCTTCCATGTTTTAGCCTGTAATGTTTTAAGAGGTAACCCCTTTTCTCTGATGTAAACTCACAGTATTTGCACTTCCACTGCATCTTCACACGGACCTGTAAGAACAAAAATAATAAAAATTTTAGCACACTTGTCCACAACCATGTCATCAGTGATCAAGGAAATATGGTACTTTGAAATACTGTCTCCCTTTGAAATTTCTGTTCTCAGCCTGAAAATTTTGTTTTCCCATTTCACATTAGAGTTAAAATATTGCCAAATGAGTTAGGCTTACCCTTCTGTCTGCAGACAATTGACAGGTTTAATAACGTTTCTAACTTGTTGTCAGTTCTGTATTTTAAGAGTCTGGAGATCAGAGGTGGAGAAGAAGAACTGGCGATAACCTCAGCTTCAGCTCTTTAGTCATACAAGATTTCAACCTTTGTGTCCGACCATTACATTTCAGTACATACGAAACCGTATAGAAAAAAAACGTGGACTAGGTTAACACAAGCACATGCTGTTACGAACGATGTGAAACGCTAAGCTAACGATAGCATTTAGCTGTCTTGACACTACTGGAGCGGCTTTTTCGATTAAAAAAAATTACCCTCAGAGACAGGATACACTCGGCTTAAACTTGGTGTAATAAAGGTTTATTTCAGCAAAGTACATCTCTCCTAAAGTAACTGTCCGTTATAAACTGAGACTCGTCAGTATGCTAACACTAAGCCAATGCTAACATTCGCGCTCGCCACTCCACTCGCGATATTTAACTTCGATTCCAAAACCCCTCACTTTACCAAAGTGTCGATAATGGTGGCGGTAGGCTGTAACTATAATTTTCAGTTATATCTGCACATGGAACTCAGCTATCTTTTAAGCAAAGAAATAGCTAGAATTATTTAAAATAGTTATTCTTCACACTTACCAGTCAGGAGTCGTTGAACTTGCCACGGTGCATGTTGCAGCAGGACTGAGTTTGAATATGCCCCGCCCCTTCACTTCAAAAACATAATATCTTTAGTAATCTCTGCTTAACAAGTTCATTACACTCTATATTTGTGTAGAAAAGTACAGTTAACTAATTTGATTTAGTAATGGGACAACATTTTTACCAAACACGAAAGAATAAGTAATGATTACTAAAACGTTTAATTACAATTAATATCTGGGTTAAGAGTGCACATACAGCTCATTACCACTCACCTCTGTGACACACCATTTTGTTCCCTTGATTGGAGGCCCTCAGCTCCAGTTAATATCTTAGAAGGCTGACATTTCAAACAAGGTTGGATCCTCTCTTGTTTGGAGCACATTGGCTCATTTAATGAAGGTGCACAAATAGACATTTCTGCAATGCTAGACTAGAGGCGTTTTGCTTTGATCTTTATTTTTTATGTTGGCATATGATTTCTAAATCAGCAGGTGTACTTAATGCGTTTCTTTAGAAAATTTGTTCACCTGGTATTTTTAAAGATGTGGTTTTTGCACAGAAAACCACATTTAATTTTAATTAATGAGATTTACAGGACTGACTTAAAGAAAGGAAAACTGAGTGGTTGTGTGTGTGTGTGTGTGTGTGTGTGAGTGTGTTGGTTTAGCCCAGAAAATGGTTTCACTATACACATAGGCTCTATTACTGTAAGTCCTTAAAACGTAATCTTTCGTTAATGACATGCTATTGATCTCATTTTTTCCCCCTTGAGACAGAAAATACACTGTAAAAGACAGCGCTAATGGGTTTCTTAATTTGTAATAAAATAAAATTTCAAACAGTTGACACAGGCTAATAGAAAACATGATAAGTTTTTTCTGTACTCAGATATTCAGCCAAAGAAGGCAAAAGAGAGAACTTTCAAAGGAGAAGAAAATAGACCCTGGTTCATATGCAGAGCTGTACCCCTGAGCCATCCGTCCACATAACCTCTTTAAAGGTACAGTGGATTTCAAGCCCTACCACTTTTTCTCGCTACATAATGTAGTTCCAGCTGGCCATTTTGCTTTAGAGATGTCATGCCAGGCCATAGGCATGAAGCTATTACCCCCCCCTGCCCCCCCAACCCAGCCCTACAGGTTGTTTAGAATTTCAGACAGGGCTCCGGTGTTGCCTTGCAGCCAGGCGCTTGGGGATGTCATCTCCTCAAAGCTAATTGCTGTGCCCTTCTCTTACCGAAACAAGCTCAGGAAATAAATAACTAATGTGCCCCTTGGTATGCTCATTAGCTGACTGCAAATTCACTGTTCCACAACTTTTCATGCTATCACCATCTCACTCCATCTCACTCAGCTCTCACTCCACACACACACACACACACACACACACACACACACACACACTCTCTTTTCCTTTTCTTCATTCAAGTTTATTCTTACACTTTCTGTTTTTCCGTCTGCCAGGAGAGATCAACGTAATGAGGATGATAAAGAGTCTTTGTGCAGTTCTTTTGAACTGCACAAAAAAAACTGTAGAAAATAAGACCTCTTGTTATCATTTCTACCATGAAAGTCACTGAAGTCACATGCAGTAACATTCATGCTAGAACAGCAAATGCACAGATGTTTTCTTTTCCCAGAGGTGCATTCATGAAGATAGCAGCTATGCTGTTTTCAACAAACTGCATGTAAAGTTGTGTCCTGATATATTCTGTTCCTACAAAGTAAACAGCAGGGTAGGTAGAAAGGAGTTTTTCTTTTGTTATCAGGGTAAATCATTTAAATTTAAAGTATCTTGGTGGTCTTGAAATGATGGGGAAGCTTAATGAATGGATATGTTCTGTCATGGCGGGCCGCCGTGCAGGCAGGAAGGAGGACCCCAAATAGCAGACTCGGGACAGGTGTAATTCATTCACTCGCTTTATTTACCCCAATCTGACAGACATGAGCTCTCCCTGGCATACACTTAACGGAGACGTGAAACTAACTAGACTTGACTTGAGCAAACAGACGTACATGCAGGACAGCAGAGAACAACCATCAATGACGCGACAAAGAACAAAGCAAACCCAGGGGCTTAAATACATACAGAAGGCAATGGTGGGTAACAAGAAACAGCTGGGGAACACAGGGCACATGAACAGATCTACCTAATCAACAAGGGAAGACAACTAGACAGGACACACAGGGAGTACTAAACTATCAAACTAAAACAGGAAGTAAACAAAGACATAATGCAGACTAAGCACAAACCCATAACCAACTGAAGACCCACAGAGAGAAACCAAACATACATAATCAGAGATAACCAACATAACCAAAGAACACAAAGCACTGGGCCCACCGGCCCAGGATCATGACAGTACCCCCCCCTCAAGGGCCGGCTCCCGACGGCCGCAACGAAAAACAAAACCCCAACCAGGGTGGGAGGCGGGGACCAGGACGGAGGGCTCGAGACAATAAGGCCAAAAGGGCAGCAAAGTCCAAAAAACGAACTAGTACAGAAACAAAAGCGGCAGCACAAGGCTGGAAAAAGAGTCCAAAACAAAACATGAGTGACCAAACACCCCAAAGACACCATTCAGGGGGCCTGCCAAGGAAACCACAAAAGTGGCAACTCAGTCTTGGGGCCGCCCGCGCCTCCAGCGGCGGCGGCGTGGACGTGGCGTGGCTTGAGGCCGACCGCGCTCCCAGCGGCGGCGGCAGCAACGAAGAGGAGTCACTGGAGGCCGACCGCGCTCCCAGCGGCGGCGGCAGCAACGAAGAGGAGTCACTGGAGGCCGACCGCGCTCCCCGCGCGGCGGCGAAGAGACGAGACTGGAGGCCGACCGCGCTCCCAGCGGCGGCGGCGAAGAGACGAGACTGGAGGCCGACCGCGCTCCCAGCGGCGGCGGCGAAGAGACGAGACTGGAGGCCGACCGCGCTCCCAGCGGCGGCGGCGACGACGACGACGAAGAGACGAGACTGGAGGCCGACCGCGCGGCATGCGGCGCCGACGAGGAGGGTCACTGGAGGCCGACCGCGCTCCCAGCGGCGGCGGCGACGAGGAGGGGTCACTGGAGGCCGACCGCGGGGCATGCGGCGGCGGCGACGGGGAGCAGACACTGGAGGCCGACCGCGGGGCATGCGGCGGCGGAGAAGGGCGACCCCGGGCTCTGGTGGGGAACCCTCGGGTGACGTGGAGCGCTCGGACTGAGCAGAGACCCCCACCGGCTCGGACTGAGCGGGACCCCCTGGCTCAGAGCGCTCGGACTGAGCGGAGACCCCCATCGGCTCGGACTGAGCGGGACCCTCGTGCGCGGAGCGCTCGGACTGAGCGGGACCCTCTGGCGCGGAGCGCTCGGACTGAGCGGAGACCCCCATCGGCTCGGACTGAGCGGGACCCTCTGGCGCGGAGCGCTCGGACTGAGCGGAGACCCCCATCGGCTCGGGCTGAGCGGGACCCTCTGGCGCGGAGCGCTCGGACTGAGCGGGACCCCCTGGCTCGGACTGAGCGGAGACCCCCATCGGCTCGGACTGAGCGGGACCCTCTGGCGCGGAGCGCTCGGACTGAGCGGGACCCCCTGGCTCGGACTGAGCGGAACTCCCTGGCTGCATTGCAGGGCGCGCAGCCGTCTCCTCCGACGACTGGGCTGCTTTGCAGATAGATCGGGTGAGTCAGATGGTGAGGATGAGGGTGACAGGAGAGCTGACTGAGGGCGAGCTAGTGCTACAGGAGCGAACTGCGTGGAAGCAGACTGAGACTGGGAGGTGGCTGGAGCTACAGCAGACTGAGGCTGAGGAGAGCGGCTGACCGAGAGCTAGGGAAATCAGGCTGCGTGGAAACTGACCGAGAGCTAGGGAAATCAGGCTGCGTGGAAACTGACCGAGAGCTAGGGAAATCAGGCTGCGTGGAAACTGACCGAGAGCTAGGGAAATCAGGCTGCGTGGAAACTGACCGAGAGCTAGGGAAATCAGGCTGCGTGGAAACTGACCGAGAGCTAGGGAAATCAGGCTGCGTGGAAACTGACCGAGAGCTAGGGAAATCAGGCTGCGTGGAAACTGACCGAGAGCTAGGGAAATCTGGCTGCGTGGAAACTGACCGAGAGTGAGGGAGAGCTGACTGAGATGGCTGGGAGTGAGCTGAGGCTGAGGCTGACTGAGACCCTGCTGCTGCAGTTAACGCTGAAAACCGATGCGAAGGCTTGGACCTGGCTGCCCCCACCCGCGGAACAGGAACGGGTGCAGAGGTCAGCCCGTCCGTGGCTGCCCCCACCCGCGGAACAGGAACGGGTGCAGAGGTCAGCCCGTCCGTGGCTGCCCCCACCCGCGGAACAGGAACGGGTGCAGAGGTCAGCCCGTCCGTGGCTGCCCCCACCCGCGGAACAGGAACGGGTGCAGAGGTCAGCCCGTCCGTGGCTGCCCCCACCCGCGGAACAGGAACGGGTGCAGAGGTCAGCCCGTCCGTGGCTGCCCCCACCCGCGGAACAGGAACGGGTGCAGAGGTCAGCCCGTCCGTGGCTGCCCCCACCCGCGGAACAGGAACGGGTGCAGAGGTCAGCCCGTCCGTGGCTGCCCCCACCCGCGGAACAGGAACGGGTGCAGAGGTCAGCCCGTCCGTGGCTGCCCCCACCGCGGAACAGGAACGGGTGCAGAGGTCAGCCCGTCCGTGGCTGCCCCCACCCGCGGAACAGGAACGGGTGCAGAGGTCAGCCCGTCCGTGGCTGCCCCCACCCGCGGAACAGGAACGGGTGCAGAGGTCAGCCCGTCCGTGGCTGCCCCCACCCGCGGAACAGGAACGGGTGCAGAGGTCAGCCCGTCCGTGGCTGCCCCCACCCGCGGAACAGGAACGGGTGCAGAGGACAGCCCGTCCGTGGCTGCCTCCCCCCGCGAAACAGGTACGGGTGCAGAGGACAGCCCGTCCGTGGCTGCCTCCACCCGCGAAACAGGTACGGGTGCAGAGGACAGCCCGTCCGTGGCTGCCTCCACCCGCGGAACATCTCTTGCATGGAAATGGGTGTCTGCAGTCTTTTCTGTGGCCAAAGTATCAGAAGTAGTTTTATGGGTCTTTGAAGGAAAAGGGAGTTCAGTCCAACTCAGTATTCGCTCTACATAACTATGAGTTAATGGTGGTAATGAGTCCGTAAGCCAGGGGTGTTCTATTATTAGTCCATGAAGTCTGTGTGCTATGGCTTTCCCCTGCTTGTCACAGGGTTGCCGAAACCACTGAATGCACAATTCCAAAACATGTTTACAGGAGTCCTGCTTAAATCCCTCACTGGGCTGTTTACACAGTGGTTTACAACAATCTGGTTCCATTATTTTCTTTTTGGGGTGCAAAGAAACAGGCATAGACAAAGAGTCACTCACGGACATGATTAATGGTGTATGAAGCGGTGACGGCTGTGTGGAAACCTGAAGCTGTGGTGACTGACTCCGCGGCGATTCTCTCCGACGCTGCCGGGAGCTTGGCCTTCCTCCCTCAGCGGCAGGCAGCGGCGAAGCGGAAGCGCTGGGAGGCCAGGGACCCCTGTGTCCCAGGAACCGGAAAAACGACTCCTCCGGAGTCATTCCGGGCGGCGGCTCCGGCGAAAAGTCTCTTTGCTTCCTCCGGGTTCTCGTCCTCCGTGGCTGCGGCGTGGAAAACCGCGGCGTCATACCGCACGGCTCCGGGGACGAATCATGCAGCTGCTGCCAGGAATTCCCCTTCCGCCATGGCTGCGGCGCCCGCTGAGGAGGGGAGGGACCAGTGAGCGGAGTGACAGGTGAGCGAGCGGCAGGAGACAAAAAAATTCCGCCAGTGCGGATAACTCGTGGCTTAGGAGGAGGAGGTGAGTGGCGTCGCCGGGGACCGTTCCAAAAAGCAGGTCCCCCCAGCGCCAGGCGAGTGCCACTGTAGGGGTCGGAGTCTGCGGGGTCCATTCGTGGTCGCGTCATTCTGTCATGGCAGGCCGCCGTGCAGGCAGGAAGGAGGACCCCAAATAGCAGACTCGGGACAGGTGTAATTCATTCACTCGCTTTATTTACCCCAATCTGACAGACATTAACATGAGCTCTCCCTGGCATACACTTAACGGAGAGACGTGAAACTAACTAGACTTGACTTGAGCAAACAGACGTACATGCAGGACAGCAGAGAACAACCATCAATGACGCGACAAAGAACAAAGCAAACCCAGGGGCTTAAATACATACAGAAGGCAATGGTGGGTAACAAGAAACAGCTGGGGAACACAGGGCACAGGTGAACAGAATCTACCTAATCAACAAGGGAAGACAACTAGACAGGACACACAGGGAGTACTAAACTATCAAACTAAAACAGGAAGTAAACAAAGACATAATGCAGACTAAGCACAAACCCATAACCAACTGAAGACCCACATGAGAGAAACCAAACATACATAATCAGAGATAACCAAACATAACCAAAAGAACACAAACACTGGGCCACCGGCCCAGGATCATGACATGTTCACGCTGTGATTTCATTGCACATACATACAGTAACACTGCCTTTATTTATTTTATTGTATTTTTTGTAGTGTTTCTTCTGCATGATACCTATAAAGCTGTGTGAAAGATGATTTCACTTTTACTTCGCCATCAATTTGGGACTGGGATCTTGTCACCAGTCTTCATACACTGTGCAGTTCCTCCTGACTAGATTATATCTGATCACAAAGTTTCTCATAAGTGTTTGTTTCACCTTTAAATAGTTTACTGAAAGTGTTGCTAAGTACTATTTTTAGTCTAGCTTATGAAAGCTCTCTGCTGTTTTCCTACTGAATTTACCCTCAAAAGATTGTCAGCTTTCATTTTGAAATATTGATTACTTGATAAATTATTGCTTCTGACGGGGGAATGTACTCGGTTTAAATGGATGTAAACCCCTATGCTACCTCATGGTATTGAAAGGACTGGCTTTGGGATATGATATTGTGAGTTTGGTTTTGGCAGTGTTATCTTTATGCCAGTGAACATGAAGTAAATGCAAAAACCACAATCCTGGTATTGGCAGAATATATAGGCTATCTATGATGCATCCACAAAAACTGTTGATAAAATAGGAATCTTTGGAGTAAAGACTGACTAACTGAGCTTTATTTTTAGGCACAGACGTGATACAAACTAAGGTGTGAAAAAGCCCATAATCAAAAGCTCTATAAACCTTGGTGCAGTTTTCTGCCTTTTTTTTCTCTTCTACTTCAGTATCAACAAATGTTTCTGTTTTTTCTCCTTTTTTTTCCCCTCTCTTTTTAGACAGTCCACTCCAAAGACAAGCTGTCCTTGGCTAATCAAAAGGCTTTGGTTGTCGAGACAGTTTTAGTTCTCCATTAATGAACTACGGCTGAGTCATATCTTTAAAAGGACTTGCACAAATATATCTTGATAATAATAGAGTCTAGCTTTTTTATTGTCACCACAAACCCTTTTTAATGGCTATTCTTCAGCTGGACTCTCGTGATACTGCGGTAAGTGTAAGAAATAGAAATGTCACTAGACATACCATCACAGAGGCTAAAACAACAGAGAGAATTACTAATAACCGGCACTTCCCACTGGAGCCTGTATTCAAGTGCAAAGGGCAATGCGTCTCCAAAAACCCATCTCCTGTGCCCAAATGGGAAAATATAAATATGTTACCGTCAGTAATGACTATCTTTTAGAATGTATGACCTCAGACAACAATTAAGCAATTTATTAATTGCTTAATTGAGAAAGCATCTACAGAATGAATTATCTTGTTTGGATCACAAAGCACGTAGCCTGTGTTCAGAGACCATGGTGACGAGGAATGTGACACAGCAATGGATTTTAATTTCTTCACATGCCAAAACCTAAGGAGTAGGGACCAATAGAAAGCCTGTATCAGCCTAGTTTAGATTAACCATGAATGTTGTGGGGCTGAGCAGCTATTCCTTAACTTAATGACTTTGCCTCAGGTAATGGTAGAGAGCCAGAGCATCTCCCAAATTAATTTTAATTTGAGAACCTCAACTCAGGCCTAATCGATTTATCCAGAGTCCCATGCTTGCTTTATAGATTTCCATAAAATATACACAAATTATACGTACAGATGCAGCACACACACTTGCATGCACACACCAGACTTGTGAGGACCTCCATGACTATTCTGTTCCCAAGATATAGCCCTAACTCTCAATCCTAACCCTGTTCACGACATACACTGACAAAGCCCCAACGGGTCTCTCCGTGACAGGATTTTGCATAGTGGCCACACACAGTATTGTTGTATAATGAGACACACTTGGCACAGAACTTTTTTCACACACACAACCATTACAAAAGGAAAGACTGTGCAAACACACCGGACTGACTTGTTGTGTAATCGGAATGTGATCCACTTGGTGCAATAAATTTGAAAAGACTTGGAGACACATCGGCAATTATTTTTATGACAAAAGCACAATAGCAGAAGGCATTTCAAAACATGTATGCTCCCACTCTAATTGGAAAAGGAAAATGAATGCAGGACACTTTAGGTCCTAACAATGCAAAATGTAGTGTGTACAGCAAACTTTATTGGCCTTTTAAAGGCTGTTTAGTGAGTTTAGCATAATTGTCAGAGACAGCTGGTGAGAAATGGCTCTCTGACGCTTCGATCTAGTGAAACAGTGATTTCATAATTTAGTGCATATCCAACATTTGCATATTGAATTACATTGTATTTATTTATTACATTACTTATTATCTAATTTGCACATAAAATTCAATATAAATGGGATACTTCTTGTATTCCACTATATTGCATATTATTATAGGACTTAGATAGCTATATGGTAGTGTGTTAGCATAATTTTAATGTACATGTTACATGGCACGTGCCGTACTCCATAAAAAAGGACTCAAATGGGGAACCCAATACAAACAGCCTGTGAGATTCAACAATGTTTACTGCAATAAAGCACAACAACAACAGTGACTTGAAAGGGGCTAACAAAAATCTTTTGGCAGGTTCTCGTGATTTACAGGCCCGTCATCCATGAAACCATTAGACACTTGCATAAAGGGGTCCTGGGAATCCTGAGAAGGAGAAGGGAATCAATGGGAGAATCAAAAGCCAGGGAATACTAATAGCAGGAGGAAACACTGGAGACCTTATTTAACATTATGTGGGCTTCCGGTCTGGGAGGTTTAATAGGTCGCGTGCTGATGAAGTTCCGTAGCTCCGGGAGGAGGTAAGAGAGGGCAGGCAGGTGGTACCAAGCGAGCGTAGTGATCCAATTCCTGAGATGAAGGAAAAACACAGGAGAGGATTGCAGTACAAGATGGTGGCAAAGATAAACTAAACACGGGAATCCGAAAGCACCACAGACTCCAACACAAAGGCCTAGTTACCGCGAGAAGATAGCAAACTCTCAGGTGAGGAGTGGAGGACACTACTGATCCTCAAATACCCGATCCTTGACGAGCCAATGAGAACCAGGTGTGACAACCTTCTGCAAGGAACAAGACTTCCAAAGGAAGGAGGATCAGCCCATCCCAAACCTCTCCAAACCCTCACACACACAAATCACACGCCATGACAATACAATGCAAACTATTAGTTTTTACTTTTATTTCCCCTAATGCAAGGCAGAGTATGTGTGCATGTCAGCTGTTAACTAGTGCGTTCAAGTCCGCTTGATGTGCGATGACACTTGATGCCTCACTGTATCTACAGTAGCTTTGGTTAGTGTGTATTTGAGTAGATGTCATGGAAGGAGTGCTGACAAGCATATTTTTAACTCTGATGTTAATATACCAGGATGAATAATTTACAGCTTGATAATAATTATATAAGGCAGCCAAGCTTCAAACTGTAGAAAAATCAGTTAGCTTGCTCAGTTGTAATCATGGGGGGATAACATGAAGAAAATCACTGCTTCCTGCAGTTCCATGTGAATAACTTAAGCTTAGAAAAAGCTTTTTTATCAGTTGAACAACAATATCTTCCATTTTTGGATTGCTGTCAGGGCACTCTGAGGCCCCCACATCACTCATGTATCTGTTTTCTAGAAATTCCTGCCAAGGGAGGGTGAAGTCTCTCTGTTGCTGGATAATATATTAAAGTTTGGTAAAAGAGAGAAGAAGAGAAAAATATGAATCAGGGAATAAAATGGTTGTTATTTTTGCACAAAAATGTTTTTTTTTTTTTCACTACAAAGACCTCTAGCTGGGTCAGATGACCTAAACATTATCTCAGTGAGTGAAGACACTCAGGGAGCTTGCCTTTGTGCGAGAAAAGGTTTATTTCATTTTTCAAAAGTTCATTACCGAGAGAAGCAAAGAAGGTGCTACTGTATGCTGAAAGCAATCATTTTTTTTTTCAGCATTTCATAATTGGAACTGGTCAATTTAACTTGCAACATAAAACACCGGGCCTCTTCTGCGAAATGTTAGCAGACTGAGATGTCTTCCGACCACAAAAAAAAAAAAAAAAAAAGTAAAACCTTGGAATTTCCCCCATGCATTTTAATAATTGAAAACTGTGAATTTTCTCCCCATTGTCTTCATGTGATGTACAAACAGTGTCGGGCCTCATTTACAGTCAGGGCTGCTCAGACCACTACATGCATTCAGATGCGGTTTTGTTGCCAAGCTCAGCGCATGAAAACGAACAGTGGATTGAATTGTCAGGCTGTAGCCATACTAAGAGGAGCCACTGTGCAGTGAAAAATGGAGTTGCAGACTAATGTCTCCCCTTGGAATAGCTCTCTGTCTGGGATGAGACAGCCAGTCTGTATCTTTTATCTAAAGGCATCGATGACAACAAATCCACTTTATCTGAATTTGGGTTTGAATGTTTGACACAAATCTCTGGAGAAATAGTTTAGGGGAAAACTCCCCCAACAATCAGTCTGAGACCAATGAGCACAATTCTCCAAAGAAAAATTAATAAATGCTTTTAGTTTGAATTATTCAAGTACTCCTCTCCGGCTAACAAAATTACGGGTTAGTGCTGGATGTTTGTCCAGTAAATAATATTAAATTACATAAATAAAACAATGGATGGCTTTGAAAGTTCCCATGAAAAGGATAGTGAAAATATTTTGAAATTATATTTTTCCTTTGGGCAAAAAGTGTGGTTTCAAATACTTCGCATATTGTTTTTCCGAAACTTAAAACACATGTCCAGGGTTAATGTCGTGACCTTGCCTTGGAGTATGTTTTTAGAGACCCACTGAGGACAGTGGCAACCTGTGCCCACCCCGATATTTATGCACATAATCATACGCTCAGGCCACCAGAGAAACCTGTCAAAATCAGGAACCAATCTGCAAGAGTGATTAGTTATGCCTGACTGAGTTTGCCGAACATTCTCCATCTGCATGCACAAGTAATGTATGGAATAAGCAGAGGTGGAAATAAGGCTGGAGACTGACAAGGTTAAGCGGATGCAGATTCAGAATAAACAGTTTGGCATGGAAAAAGGTCACTGAGGTCTAATAGTTTGAAGGTTTTTTGAATTTTTTTTTCCCTCTTTAGCACAATAACAAAATGGCCAAATGTGCAGAAAAAGAATGACACACAAAAAAAGACAAATACACTTTGATTATGGGCAGAAGTTGGCTTAAGTCAACCCATTCAACATTTTGGAGATGGGTCTATGGTGAAGAACAGTATCGGTGGACTCCACAAATGTAAAAAGAAAACATATTTTATATGGGGATATTGCTTAAAAGTCATTCAATTGAAAAAAAAAAAAAACCCTCATATTTAATTAAATGAATGTTTGTGGTTTTACATTGAAATCCAGGCGTTTCTGAAGAAGCTGATCTAAAATCAGTAAAATAAATCTGTGCACAGATCTTCGTTTGTTGTGAATGTTTGACAAACATAGTGACCCACACTGAGACAGACACTGTTCACTGTGTGCTTTGTAGGTGAACTACAAAGTCAGTTCAGTAGTTGATCAGCTACCAAGTGCTCAGAACTCATTCTGCAAATGTATGTGAACCTTCAGCTGGCAGGCCAGCAGACACAATATAATTAGATTCAAGTGCATTTCAGGACCAATCAGAGAGAGAAACACATTGGTTTCTATTAGTAAGATTCAAATCTAAGTTTAATATTTGTGGAAGACATTGTGATGCAAATGCCTAAACAGATAAGAACTCTACCTCCCAATTAATTAATTAATAATAATAATAATAATAGTAATAATAAAAATAATAAAAAAAGAATGATTGATGATCCTTTTCTTTAAAACCGGTCTTCATGTAGCAGCCAAAGGGAATTAAAACTAGCTACATTGCTGCTCTTGGTAGAAGAACCAAAGTATAAGACCGCAGCTCAATCTCCATCACTCTCTGCTGGAAAAGCAGTCGTGTTTGGGAACTGCTGTCTCCCCGTGTGTCAGTCGGAGATCAGCCTATAGGAAAGGACACATGAGCTGGCCACATACGTGTCTGCTTGGTGGGATAAAGGCACATGTCTAAAACCTCTATCATCTTAATGTGATTTCTTTCGAGAGCAACAGGCATTTACAGCACACAGAGAATTATATAAGAAGTATGGTGCCCAGGATTTGGTCTTCTTAGACCCAGAAATCCTTACCAGCTGTCAGTCATTAAAAAATAAATAAATAAAACTGAAGCAGTGATATTCTATCTACAGTGTTCAAGCGTACTGCTGTTTCACTTATTTTAGGGATTTTTTTTTTTTTCACAAAACTGCAGTTTTCTTAGCTTGACCTACTTGAATGCAGTTCTGAGTAGCAAAAGTGCAGGCTTAATGTGGGCATTAATGAATAAAAAATATTTTTATGAAGAATGTAGGCTTTTGAAGAATGGCACACATAAATATCAGTCTGTCCCAGCTGTTTTGTAAAATAAATTTTAACATATGTTTGTATTTCTTTGGGATAACTGTATTTCTCTATTTTGTTTATTTATAGTTTTGTTGTATATGCAAATCCAGTTCTGGCATCTTTCTGTCGGCAGAAGTAAGAGCTGCACTTTATTTACCGCTAGGTCATCATTACTGCAACACAGTGTGATGAAACTCATTAGGTAAAGCCAAATGTAAGTGTATTTCTTCGTGCTGAGTTGACAAAACTGCTTTGCAGCGTTGGAAATGTCAATAATTAAACACTGGCATGGCAAAACCTTCTTGGTTCACAGCTTGCATCTTTGTTCTATTTGATCTTCAAGGCAGTGCAGTCTGGCATCATCAGTCTTTAATATGGGTTCAGGGTGGATTCGTGGGCCTGAATTCTACCCTCTAAAGTCATTCCATCTTCTTAGTTGCTCAGGTTGGGCCTGGCAGGAGGCTGAGATCTACCTTTCACATAAACCCTCTGAAGGTGCCCCCACACTGAACGTGCTTCTCCCGCTGTGCTGAGGCACCTCAAAGCTTTGCACACATTTACAAACACACCTACAGAAACTCTGGTTTAGTTGCTTTTGTACGTACACACTCTCACATGCACACACATTTCAGGCTATTAAACAGACAGAAGGTAATGCTGAAGCTCGTTAAGGAAGAAAATATTAACCTATTCCAAACATTGATCATCAAACAATAAATGCAGCATTCTGTTTCAAGGTCATCCGCTGTGTAATCATACAGATCAGCCATCTCACGTATTACAGAAACTGACAAATTTACAATTTTTGGCATGGTATTCGGTGCTGTTGATCCAGACATATTTGAAACTATTTGTTGGATTATTATAAATTATATCGACATTCCCTCAGTATGAAGCCTATTGACATTTTCTCTCACTTGAACTGTAATTGTAATTGTAAGCCCAACAAATCTAATTATATTCCCGTTAGGCTGTATTTTATGTGCTCATCATTAGTCAAATATTTGCTTACTGATGTGTAAATATAGGATTATAAACACGGTAAGCATCACATCTGAAAACAAGAAGCACTCCAAGAGCGCAAACATCCACCGAGGCAGCTCGCTCTCTACGTAGTATTTACTTTTAAGGGAGTAGTATTGCATTTTTTGTATGTTCATTTTGTTTTCTTTGTTCTTTTTAAACATACTCCAAGAAGTCTGTAATGCAGTAAAACAAGTGCAAAGTGCAGGCTTTTGTTGTTTGCCCCTTTAAATCCCATTTCAATATACTTGACATAATTCTGTTTATAATTTTTTTTTTTTTTTTTATTTTGTTTCCTTTGACAGTACATTCTCAAATAGATATAATACATTTTGGGGTCAACTTGAAAGAAAGGCAGATGTGAAATGTAAACAAAATCTAAGAATAATTCTAAAGATAAAAGAAAATATCAAATATGGTACTTTCTATATGTTGACAATACACACCACACTTGTAAGAAGTTATAAGGCTTTTTTTCATTTCATTTTTCGACCAATAAATCATTCAGTTGACCTCAAAGACCTCGGTGGAAGTAAAGACAAATTTGAATGGATTGTTAACATGACCCCACACTACAGTCCTACCAATTTTTAGCAGAATTTATTCAAAATTTTTCACAAGCCAACACTACCAAAGATATAACCTCCTCAGCGGAGGTTAAAACACACTTTATTGCTTTTTCATTGTGAGCATGTGGAATTTGAGAAGCTAATGTTACCAATTAGATCAAAACAATGCTGTTTTAATTCTATATTAAATTGATTAATCCCAAGAATGACAAAATCTAAATATATTTTAGGCTTCCATATACTAACCTCTGGTAATCCTATAATTCCTATCAGGGTGGGAACACCATCCTTCACAGATAAACTGACTGCACTTAAAGAACACATTTTTACTGTTTGGACATTTATGTGTGCAGGCACAATATGTAACAGTTTAGGGAACAACAATAAATTTAGTACACAATAGTACAATTAGATAGTTAGCCATCTTGCGACTGTGCCGACTGTGCAATCTTGTGGAAAGTCATTAGAAATATGGCTTCATCTGAAAAACTATCTATCACAGCTAATCAATAATTCTGCTGTGATAGAGCCAGACAGATGTCTCGTATGAAGATAGTGCTTTTTGCCTTCACATGATGCTCAAATCTGCAAAGCAGAGGAGTAGGATGGTGGGACTCAGATAAAGGATATGGTCCGTGCCCTTTTCTCTGTTCCCTGGTTTGCTTTTCTGAGTCTGTTAATCCCCTGGCGAAACTCTGATAGACTGCAACTCCCTGGGTGTGCTAGCAGCGCATCAATAATACATCCAGTCCAGCTGCAGCCACTAAACACTTCACACACAAATCTGATACACAACATGCATGCTCTGTATCTCTCTTAAACACACATGCACACTTTCCATTCTCCCCTCAACTATAGCTCGACTCCTCGCTGTCACTGTCATAAAAGCCTTGCATTATTTATTCATGGCAGACCCAAAATATAAGCTAAAATCATCCAGGAAAAAAAAAAAAGAGGGTGACACCTGAGGCGCTTTCTAAAGGCTGCTGTATCATTCGAGAACAGAATGATTGCTCACTCTGAATAGAAGGTGAAGTGTCGTTTAGGCTTCAGTGGATGCACAAAGTGTCACTATGTTTACACTTGAAATGCTATTCAAGGTGATGACTATCTGAGTCCCCATCTAAGTGCACCTCACGCAAAGTGTTAACTAGAACAACAGTTTAATGCTCAACATGGCTTCAGAGATGTATTGCCTTCAATATGGTTTTATTTTCTGACTTCAAACTACAGTTCAATAAGAAGCGATCATTTGGAAGAACTGAACATGGCGATTAGACTCCGATGACCCATCATAACTGAACAGAATCTCAGTGATGATAGGAATTAGGACAGGACCCCCCCCCCCCCTCCCCCTCCATCCAGGATTTAGACACTGGCGGTGGTGAAGATGAAGATGGGACCAGTTTGAGGCTGAGATAGAGAGGAGGTGGGAATGAGAGTCTGAAAGACAGAATGACAGAAGAGCACTGAGCACACAGAATGGAGGGTGATAGGCTGAGAGAAGGTGGGCAAGAAGATGACTGGACTAGAGCAATGATCTCAGCATTGAGCTTGACAGCACAAGAAAGTGGAATTGATTTAAGGAATAGACTAGCAGCTGAACACTCAGGAAAGCAGACAGAGGAATGATTACAGATCTTCCTCATTGAATCTTACACATAAGGTTCATTTAGGTCTATAGGTATTAGGTTTACATTGGTTTTTCAGCCTAAAGGTGGCCTCCTTCACTTGCTCCACACAAAGCTCTTTGGACCTCATATTGAGAGGTTCCAGTGTACAGCTAACAAATGCATTTTCAACACTTAGAATCAACTCCAGATATTTTATCTGCTTAGTTTGTCATGGAACAGGCCGAACCTGGCCACAAACTGCTTGCCAATTACTTTTGAGCTTCTGGAAATGTATAAAATGGCTGTTATTCCTAAACTGTTATTGCAATACTTTTGTCTAAACCCTTGAATTTAAGCTGAAAGTCTCCACTTTAATCACATCTTGATTATTTGATTTAAAATTCACCTTGGCCGTGTACAGAGGCAAAACTACAAAAATTGTGCTATTGTCCAAAATCAATAGACCCAACTGTCCTTTCATGCTTCAGATAAAATGAATGCCATTTCCATGTCCATACATTAAATATGAAGCTGCATGTATCTTAGCTTAGCACAAAAACCACAAATAAGGAGGCAGCTAAAAGGGTCCTGTCCAAAAGGACCTCTGAGGCTCTAAAACATACAGTACAATGATGTGGTGGGTACTTTGTGTTTTCAGATACTAGGTGATACGGTCCTTGACAAAGGCT